>NW_021604686.1:3169828-3269122 GCF_004785775.1 Grammomys surdaster | reverse complement strand
CTGGCTCCCAAGTGCTGGGATACAGTTGTGCACCACCACATCTGGCTTTAACTCTCTTGTCACTCTTCAGTTCATGTGCTCTGTCCCCGTCTTGAAAGTGGAGTGCTAGTTGGCAGTTATTACTGTTGACTTGTCTACTTTTTTTAGGATTACTTCATGAATCTGATGAGTATGTATTTTTATAAATGTTATTATTTTTATTGGTTAACCATTTTCAAAACATATCATTTGTCTTTAGCCATAATTCTCCCTTAAAGTGTCTTCAGTATCAGAGTGACGCTCTGGTCTTCTTCTGGCCATGGTTTACCTGGTATATCTTTCACATTTTTTTCTTTTCAACTTAGTGGTATATTTGAGGATGAGATATATCTATGTCTTGTAGACAGTATGCAGCTGGATCGTGGGTTTTAATCCTCTCTGTAAGTCTTTTGCTTTTAATTTGAATGTTTGGTCTGTTTACGTGTAATGCATTTACTGATATGATAGAAGTTACATCTGGCATTCTCCTATTTGGTTTCTCTATATCCTGCTTTTTTAAATAATCTCATCACTGTTTCTGACTTTTCCATGCCACAGATATTTTCTACTGTGTCATTTTAATTATCTGGCCAGAAAACGCAAATCGCTAAAATTTAGCAAGCTGGTCATCATCAAAATTAAAATCTTTGACCTTTGACAGACATAAATAAGAAAATAAAAAGGTAGGCCACAAACTTATAGAAAATAATTCCCAAACAACTATTTATCAAGTACTTATATGTTGAATATTTTAGTTATCATTCAATAATAAGGAAATGGAAAGCCTGTGAGATCAATTGTGTAAAAATTTGAATAAGCATTTTTTTTTTTACCACAGAACATAGATGGGTGGAAGATGGATGCCTAAAATGACGCTCGACATCTTTAGTCCTTGTGGAGATGCAAACGGAAAGCAGAGTTTCCATGACATACGTCTGGAGTGGCAACATTGCAGCTGACGGTCCCCAGCGTAAGGAGGTGAAGTGACCCGCGTGTCATTGCTGATGGAGATGCAAGCAGCCCTTGCACTTTGGAAAATGAAATTACAAATATACTGAGCATATGACTCAAGAGAATCATTGCCGGGTATAATCAATGAAAACTTATTCAAACATTGTTTTGAAACAATTAGAAGAATAAGTTTTTACGTGTTCTCACCACAAAAATATGACATATGAAGTAATACGTGTTCATTAGCTCAGTTTACCCAGTTCACTAAGTACACATTTCAAAGCATCATCTTGTGTGTGATAATCTGTATTTGCCGATTCACGTGTTTTAAAAATCCACATTCATATGTCTCGAACACAAATATTCATAGAAACTTTATTCTTAATAGGCAAAAAGGAAAATATCCCAGTTGTTCATCGATGGTTAAATAAACAAATCCTGACCAAGCCATACAAGGGAGCTCAGCACGGCATCCCATGGGCAGACCTCAAAGGCATTGGGCTAAATGAAGGATATCAGGCAGGTCTAGACAGTGAGGGCTTCCTGAGTCCACTTACATGAAATCTCAGAAACATCAAAACTTGAGGGATACAAGAACAGGCTGCTGGAAATCAAGTAAGAGGAGGAACCCGAAGCAAGATGAGACAGGGTCGTGGAAGTGTTCTGATTCTGACTGGTGAGGTGGTGATTAGACCTCGTTGAACTCAACACTTAAAATGGGTGAATTTTGCTGCATATGAATTAAACCTCACTAGGAAGCATAGATAAAATTAGCAATAGTAACAAAACCATGAGAAGCTAGGTACAAATCCAATGAACTGTAAAACCTGAGGAAGACCATTATTAAACCATATTAAAAGATGGCCAGGATGTTCTTGAGCTGATGTGCTAGTGAGTGTTAACTATCAACTTGACACAGACAACCAGAATCACCTGGGAAGAATCGTCATGGGAAATTGCACAGATCGGGTTGTTCTGTGCTCATGTCCTTGGGAGATTGCCTTGCTTGTTAACTAATGTAGGAAGACGCAGCACATCGTGGGTGGCGTCATTCCCTGAGCAGGGAATCCTGAGCAGTATAAAGGGAGAAAACAAGCTGAGATTACACAGTAAGTCAGGACAAATGTGTCTGTTCTTTCTCTGCTCTTGACTGTGGGTGTGACACTTTAAGATCCTTCCTTGACTTCCCTGTAGTAAGGGACTGTAACCTGGAAGTGTGAGGCTAAGAAGCCCTTCCTCCCCTACGTTGCTTTTAGTTGGTTGTTTTATCACCACAACAGATATAAACTGACGACTGGCAAGAATTCCAGGTCCCTGTTTGACATATACAACCTCTTTTGTAGTTATGTGGCAGCTCTGTGACAATGGAATAGAAAGAAAGTGACCAAATAACGTAAGATCGGGGTGTGAGAGGTGTCTTAAGCAAAGAAGGCACTAAGGAAATTTCTAGAATTTGAAATATTTCTATTGACAAACTTAAACTTCATTTTTATATAGAAAGCATCTGTTTATCAAAACAGATAAGGAGAGAGGGAGGGAAGGAAGAAGGAGGGAAGAAAAGGAGATGGAGGGGGAGAGAGGGAGAGAGGGAGAAGGAGAGGGAGAGGGAGAGAGAGAGAGAGAGAGAGAGAGAGAGAGAGAGAGAGAGAATGATACAAGCCTTGTGTACCAAGAGGGTATTTGTGATACATAGTTAATAAAGAATTTATTGTGTTTTCCTAATAGATATGTGTAAAAGTCCTACAAATCAACAAAAAGACAAATGACACTAGAAAATGGAACAAAACACATAAATCCATATTTCTCAGAAAAAAAACACAAATTAGTATATTAACAAAATATATGGGAAATTAGTATAGGAACAGAGACCCAGCCTTACTAGTAATTAGATATTTGTTCATTAAAACACAATTAATAGCACTAGGCTGGGGAATAAGAAGCCTGGTGACTCCGTTATTGGCAAGAACGAGGAGCAAGAATAACTCATACCCTGCAGGTGGGAGTGCGAATTGTTTGAACTACTTAAACAGGTTGGCATTATCTCATAAAAAGAAGATTAATTTGCCAGTGACTGTTCCACTGCTGGCTGTGGAGCCTAGAGACGGTTCAGCAGCCACCCTGACCAGGAGCTCTGGTAGCAGCCGTGTCTGCAAGGGAGAGAGCCTGACTTGCCTTTCCCATCTCCAGACTGGAGTCCTATGCAAGTGAGACAAAGAAGAGGCCTCAGTACCCCCCCCCCTTGTGATTAACCTAAGGTACAATTCACGTGCAGCGGGGTAGCATTTGTTTAACAAGCACTTTAAAACCAAAAGTCTCTTCAGTGGACCACAGAGATTAAAGGAGTGTGGCCCTTTAATAAAAGGGCAATAAAAAGACACTTCTTGTTGCTGTAACAGGGCTTCTGCTGTAACTGGCCTCCAGGGCTAACCTGCTGTAACTAACAGGGCTGCCCTTGACCCCCGGCCCTCCTGCCTCCACCTCCTGAGTACCGGGGTTACAGGCATGTGTCGCCACGCCTGTTCTTATGCTGGGGATGAAACCCAGGGATTTGTCCATGCTAGGCAAGTCCTCTGCCAACTGAGCGGCATCCTCAAACCCATAGATCCGTATTGTAGAGAAATTCAAAAACAGTGACAAAACTAACAATCACACACAGACTTGCATCACATACGGAAATTCTGAGGAATATTAATAACAAAATCCTCCAGCCCTCCAAGCAGCCGCTTCTAATCCAACGCCTCAACCTTGGTATGCAACCAAATACATTGTACGGACACCTTATTTCTGTAAAAGGGAGTGGAAGGTAGCTCTCAGATAAGTGGTTTTGCCTGGAGAAGCAGGGCCACAGATGGCCACAGAGAAGATGCCTTCAGAGGTGGTGTTTATGTCCTGTTTCTTAAGCTACGTGAGTAGTAAGAGGCTAGTGTTGTTACTATCTCCATATGGAATGCATCTTCTGCCTAGCTGAAATATTCCACCTTCAAGAGAGAGAGAACTAAAGAAGTAAAGTCAACAGGGTCAGGGGTCAGCGGGGGCAGAGGTCAGCAGGAGAAAGCTCTGAGCCACACTGGGAGCTGTAAGCAGCAGAGAGTGGAAGAGCCTAGTCCATCAGAAGAGGATGAAGCCCCAGCCAAGGCTGAGGGAATGGAGAGCCTGGGTTGAGATAAAGTGTGGGAGGCTTTTGTCTACAAAGGGAGAAGCCCTGGACATGGGTCAGGTCACCCTGGAAGAGCATATGGAGTGACAAGAGAGGAGGCCGAGACCAGAGGCCCCATCAGCACCAACCTTTGGGAAGAAGAGGAACTCTTAAAGCTGAGTCTAGGTTAAGGAGAGAGAGTGGTGACCCCAAATCTGGGGAGAAGCTGACCAGTGGGGTCTGACACTAAGGAAGGAGATCAAGACCAGGCATGGACATCAGACCTGGATTCTCCAGTGTGGGCCTAGAGGGCTGGCTCAGAGCCTTTCCCAGGGAGGAGAAATGGAAGCCACATTGCTAGGGAGGAAGAAGAGACTTCCAGGGTAGGACGTGAGGCCAGAGAGTTGAGACTGCCCTTAGGACATTCTGCTGGAGACAGCAACTTACAGCACTTGGGATGGACACAGCCTCCAGGGAGCATGCTAAATCGTTCAAATTCTCTTTTGAATGGCCTGGTGCAGACCTATAATCTCAGCTATTCAAGAGGAGGCTGAAGCAAGAGGATCTTCATGTTGAGATTTGCCTGGGCTACAGACTGAATTCAAGGCTAGCCTGAGTGACCCATCTCAAGAAACAATGTAGAGGATGTAAATCAGTAATGATACAGCACTTGCCTGGCTTATAAGAGGCCCTAGGTTTGATCCCCAGAAACACACACACACACACACACACACACACACACACACAATTTGAATTTCCCAGTCTACTTTAGTGCCTCTGAGGTCTAAGAGTAACCTTGGGTCTCCTCACCCTCCACTGATGGGCATCCAGTAAGCACCAGCTCTGAGCCTTGCACCTCTTTCCTGAGGCTCACTCTCATTGACTTTTGACTTTAGAGTTGGTGAGAGAACAGACAATGGGAAAGCACCCAGGGCTTAGCATACAACAAGCAGTCACAACCTGCCCCTGTGAAGTCTAGGAACAAAACAATTAGCTGGTGTAGCCATCCACTTCAGTTTGGTTGAGACCTGCCTCTAATCCCACTTCACCCCACCTCACCTATGAAGGCTTCCCGCTGGCCCCAGAGGCCACCTTCACCAGAGGCCACTGTGGTCCAGCCTAGGCTGCTCCCACAGCAGCTGAGTTTAGCCCCGCCTATGTCATGCCAGTGGGGTTCCCCGAGGAAGCTCTGCTACCTGGCCACAGGGGGCAGTTGTCATGGGGATGCTGGGCATACTGAGCTGTCTGCTTAGCAACAGGACTCCCAGGCCCGTCGCCACGGAAACAGCCTAGGCAAGCAGTGATGGGGAACAACTGGCCAGGTTCCCTGCTCTTTCCAGAGGAGATCCCCCTCTTGACGCAGGCAGGATGGTATTCCCCCACCATCCAGGAACATGAAAACTGCTCTTCCAACCCCAGACACCAGCCCTAACGCTCAAGGTCCAGAGCCTGCAGGTACCCTCTGCGGCAAAGGTTAGGTACAAGAGTGTGAGATAGAAGTGGGTACCATACCACCTCCTAGCTCCAGACCTGCCCTTGGACTGCTAGAGTCCCACATCTGTCCTTCATCCACTGATGCCTATGATGCTGTCCCCGCAACTGGTCACCTCCTGCCCCCCAGCTAATCATCCTTTTCTGAGGGCCTGTCTGCAGCAAGAGGCCGTGGGGCCTGTTCTAGTTGGGTGGAGCTCATGTGTCCTGTACTAGCTGCTTCCTCCTCTTCTGCAGAGTCTGGAGCTGTGGCAGAGGCAGGGAGGAGGACCTGCATCATGGTCCTTCCCCCTACACACATGACACTGGGGATACACTGTCACACACACACACACACACACACACAGGTTGTACACAGGTGCACAACTCTCTATAGTTAGGCCTCACACACCCATGCACAGTTCTGCATACAACTCAATTCCGTGCTTCGAGGGGGGGGGGCAGGCTTATGCACATGTGCCCACAGCTGCTTGAGGGGCAGTGTCCCGCCCCCCACGGCCACATCCTCACTGGAGACTCCAGGTTTCCTTGTGAACCTCACCTCTCCATCTCTGACCCCAAAATAACGCGGCATTTGCTGTAACTTTTTTTATTTAAATAAAATATACAAGACGGTGTGTTTAACCGTTTTCTGTTTTAAAAGTGGAAGATTTTGAAAATTGCTTTTAGAGGTTGTGGGGTGGAAGGTCCTACAGACTGGACCTGGCCTCTCCATAGTCACCAAGGAGTTTGCCAGTGTGTCAGAGTGTTTATAAAATGCATGTATCAGTAGAGAAGGGTGCTTAGGCCAGGCCTGATGACAAGAGACTCCTCGTTCCTTATAACTTGACCCCCCATCTCCTCTCCTCTACCTCTGGGATGGACTACAGGTTTAGTGGAGTCCAGCTGGCTCCCTAAGCTGCCTGCCTTGGGGACAGAACTCAGGTCTGAAGACTGAGTCTGGGAGGCTTCTCCAACCCCTGTATAAACTAGGGCTCCTACCGATCTTCCAGGGCCCTGGGGCCTTCTTCACCCCTTCTTTCCCTGCAAACCATTCGCAGAGGATCCCCTGTGGCATCCCAGGGTCAAACCTGTTCATGCCACCCTTTCTGGCTGGTGCACGGCATGGTAGAACCAGCCCTCCTCACTGCATGGGCATCAAAGTCCTACCTGCTTCGACCCATGGATAGGGACGCCTCTGGCTGTGCCTCCACCAGGGTCCTGAGATCTGCTTCTAGTTCAGGGCCAACGCCACAGAGCAGTTTTAGTCTCTCATCCAAGGTCCTCCTCTGGTCCCCAGCCTGTATGTCTCCCCCAGGACCCCAGCTCCACATCACTGCGGTGACCTCCCCTATGCACCCCGTCCTCTCTAATTCTTTACTCACACATCCCGTATCCCAAGGCCTGGCTCAAGCCCATCACTGGCCACGCACCTTCCTCCAGCCGTGATGGAGGCCCAGCCACCTCCTGAGTCCTGAGAGTTTTAAGTCTTGGAGCCCTCAGCTAAAGTTCCCTGGGCTCTCACCATGGTTCACTGGAGCAATGGGCTAAATTTATGAGGAGGGGGAGAAGAAACATGATTTATTGAGCACCTGCTATGCTGTGTGCCAGGCACTGAGCTGGGCATTTCACATCTTTTTCTTATCTGGTTCTCACTGGTCATTGTGAGGCAGTTCCATAGTTCTTATTTCACTAATGAGGGAACAGAAAGGTCAGGTAACTTGCCCAAGGCCACACAGCTAAGAAGTGGCAGAGCTGGGATTTGAATTGAAACCTGACTACCACCAAGCTCCCATCTCTTCCTCCTGCACTTTGCCTAGGGGCCAAAAGCCAGGGCTCTACCAAACACTGTTTTCTGATGGGAAGAATACAGGCTTCAGCCTTAGGGAGGTTGATCCGCAGCTCAGACCAGACCAGCTCTGCCACTCCTGGTTATGTGATTCTAACCAGCCCTCAGTTTCCTCACCTGTGAAATGGGAGAAACCATAATCTCCACCTCCCCGTCTGTAGGTATGTATAGCCAGTGCTTGGCACAGAACAGTCTCAATAAATAGTTCCCCTCACCTCCCATTGTACAGCTGGAGAAACTTTGGGCCACAGAGGTGACAGGTGTGCTTGGAGCCCTGGGAAGTGAAAGGCTCAGCCTGGAGTCTTCCCCTTCCATGGGACTAGAGGTTGGGCTAGAACTGGGTTGCAGCCCAGAGATGGGGAAAGAGGGTCTGCTGCAAGGTTCCAGGGGTCCCCTTCCCTGAGGACTGGGAGGGAGAACTTCCCCCAGAGCCGCCAGTGCCCAGCCTGCGGGCCACAGCAGATCGATGGATGTAAGCTGACCTGGGTGTCCTGGCAACATGGGATTAAACTAGACTGCACACGCATGTGCACACATGGAAGCTGATATCTACACGGCTCTACAGAGCACTACATAGCTATACATAGACACATCTTACATACATATACATATTCATATACATATCTTGCTACGTTTACAGTAGAAAAAAAAATACAAGGCCCTCAAGGGTCCAGTGTGTCCCAAGGACTCGGGCGCAGGAGGCTCCTGGGAACACACTCCTGGGCAGCCCCCCAGCAGGGTGGGCTCCACGTTCACAGCCAAGGATCTGATGGTAGGTAGCTCTTGCTCTCAAGAACAATACAATGACAGGTCTGCGCTAGGACCCAGACATGGGTCACCCCACCCCTGCCCTGTCCCCAGAGGCCCTGCCTGCCTTCCTCTGACTGTTGCCTTTGGGCCTTGCCTGCTCCCCCCTCCCTCCCTCCCTCCCTCCCTCTAGTGCTGAGTATTAAAATAGTCTATAAAAGCAAATGACCAAAAATCTATAGCTCTAAGAATACCTGGTTATTTTCTGCTGTCTTTTTGTTTTTCTGGGGTATGTTTTTTTTTTATGGTTATTATTGTTATTGGTACATCTCCTAATCACAGTTAAACCTGAAGGAAGAAAGGAGCCAGAAAAAGAAGAGGGAGGGAGGGCCCAGCTCATAAATTAGACGGCAGTTTGGAGCGTACTGGCTCGGACCTAGCGCCAGGTTCCCTCTGGGGTGCAGCAGTCAGAGGGGGCCCTCCAGAAGAGGCGGCTCTTGCCCCAAACAAAGAAAGTGGGGGTGGCAAAGAACCTGAGGATGTCTTCCGAGGCAAAGTGACATGCTGGCCTGGGATGGCACCATATGGCCTTCCAGGAGGCCCAAGCCCCCCACTGCTCCCGCTGCCACCCCCAGCTCTGGGGTAGAGTAAGAAGGCAGCCACCGACTCCCCTGAGGAGTGAGGCGAGGCCCTGCGGAGAGTCTGGGCCCCATCCTGGGGGAGGGCTGGCTGAGAGGCTGAGATGAGCTTCAGGTCCTGTGTGAGGCGGCCGGGGGTGAGGGGTGGTGTGCCCCTGCGCTGTGGGACCTGGGGAGGCGGAGGACTGGATGCAGGTGGCAGGAGCAGGGAACCATGGGAGCCAGAAGCCCGGGGTGGGGCACTCGGGAAAGTTCTTGGGGGGCCCGGGCTGTGGCCCGGAGGGCTGAGGCCTCCTCGGGGGGTAAAGGCTACAGGAGAAGCCCCCCCAGAGGCCCCTGCCATGAAGGATGGCCGTTCAGGCCGTGGGGGTGTCTCTGGTGTACTTGGTGGACCAGCTGCCAGACCTGGGGACAACTCTCCAGGAGGCTGGCCGAGCTGCCCAGGGCTGGATGATGGTGACCTGGAGGAGGGTGGGGGCGGCAAGAAATGCTCCAGGAGTCCCAGGCCTCCTCGGGCCCCAGGCAGTGGGGGTGGCGGCTGGGCAGCCTGTGGAGAGCGAGCCCCCGGTTGCAGCGGGGTGAGCAGCGGGGAGTCAGAGGATGACAGGGAGCCACCTAGCGCCTTGTGAAAGTGGCCGAACCCAGTGGTGGTGGCGGCAGCGGAGGTGGATGGTGTGGGGGCTGCGGGGGAACCGCAGGCTCCTGGAGGCGGGGAAGAGCTAGAGGAGGGCAGGAGAGGGCTCAGTCCGGGAGGTGCAGAGAATCCAGCCAGCTGTTGGATGTGGAAAGAGGATGAAGATGGCGTGTCCACCTGTGAGGGGCTGCTGGCTGGTGAAGCAGAGCCCAGCGCTGAAGGGATCAAGGACTGCAGCCTCCTTGGGTGCCTCGGTGTCTGTCCAGCCCCAAGGTTGCCCAGCCCAGATCCGGGAGGAGGCCGGAAGATGGCGGCGGGCAGGCGGGGGTGGTGTGTGAGGGCTATAGCCACCGAAGTAGTAGCAGCAGCAGCCTGCAGTGGCGCCTGGATCAGCGGGGTCCATATGACAGGCGTGGGGGTTGGGGTGGCCGAGGCGGCAGCCTGGACCCGGTGAGCACAGTGGGCCATCTCGCGGTCGTGCCGCACGATCTGCTGGATGATCTCGTTCTCCTGGTAGTTGAAGACGCCTGAGTTGAGGTCGTGCTGCACCTTGTGGAGGAGGATGGAGTTCTTCTTGCCTGCGCCATAGAACAAGAGCGGACACTCAGGCCACGCCCAGGAAAGGAGATTTGGAGTCTGCCCTGCCCTCCCGCCTGCTCGCCCTGCCCCTCACCTATGCGGTCCAGGCGGTCCAGCGCAACCGTCTCGAAGGCCCTCCGCATCATGGGATACTCCTCCAGCACCTCATTGAAGTTGTCCACGCTCAGCGAGTAGAGGCGGCAGTAAGTATCCGCCCTCACGCTGGCTGTGCGACGGCCCCGGGTCAGCAAGCAGATCTCTGCGGGCACAGCAGGGCTCAGGGACAATCAGGTATAAAACTTCCCAGGCCACCCAGAGCTGCATGATCCTGCCCTTGGACTCCACTAGCTGGTACAATGAACTCGCTAGGTTATCTGCTAGGTTGTAGTCATACTGGGTACCAGCAATACCCCCAACCAACTGGGTGTCAAGTCGTTTCTATCTCTCGGGTCAATGCCCCTCCAATGGACAAAATGCCTGTGCCCACCCCATATTCCTATGCTGAAATCCTGGTCTCAAGGTGATCTGGTACGTAGAGGTAGGACTTTGGGAGGTGATTCATATCTTTATAGAAGAGGCTAGAGGGGGGGCAGGCCAGCAGGATGGCACTTTTGGCCAAGTCTCATAATTTGAGTTGGATACCTAGGACCCACACAATAGGAGAGACTTGACTGCCCAAGTTATGCGCTAACCTCTACATGGGCACCATGGTGTGTGAGAATGGGTAGGTGTGGTTGGGTATATGCAGGCTCAGACACACACACACAAACATAATAGAAGAGGCTAAGGAAACATATGTTCTTTCTACCTTCTGAGACAACAAAAATCACTAAGAGAATCCTCAATGGAATCCACTATGCTTGTACCCTGGTCTGTGACTCCCAACCTCCAGAGCTGACAATCCAATTTCTATGGTTTATAAGCTACCAGTCTTAGACACTCTATAAGCAGATCTCACAGACAGACACCCCTATACCAGGCTCACAGATGCCCACTTCCACGCTGTGGCTACAAAGGGCCCCTCCATGCTTCTGATCTCAGGGTATCCCTCTAGCCTAGTTCCCAGTCACCCCTGTCCTCCTGGTGCCCCCTGGCTGTCTCACCTCCAAAATAGGAGCCATCAGCCAGCTTGGTCTCCTTGTTTCCCTTAGTGAGCACACTGACCACGCCGTGCTGGATAAAATACATCTTCTTGCCAATGGTGCCTTCACGGATGATGTAATCCCCAGGCTGGAAGACCTCGAAACGCAACTTGGTCAACATGGAAGTCACGAAGTTAGGGTCTGCATTGGCAAACAGTGGCATGGAAGCCACCAGCTTCCGGCAGTTAAAGTTGATGATCTCCTGCTCGGGTCGGAACACAGAAGAAGAAGAGGGTCAGGGAAGTGTGTGCCAGCAAGGCCTGGCACCCCCACCATCCACCCAGGCTGCCCTGCAGCTCACCTCTCTAAGGGGTTCACTCAGCTCACCCAGGATGCTTTCCTCATCGAACATCTTCCCCTGATAGCGGTGTTCATAATAGTCATGGATGCGCTGCCGTGTGTCGGGCGGGAGCTTGTGGAAGGACATGTACTGCTCCACCTGTTTGTACTGAGATGGGAGAGAGACAGGAGTCACTTCCGGGCACCCCAGGCTGGTGACCAGAGGCACACTCCAACCCTGGGGCTTTCTTAGCTAACTCTGGCTCAATGTAGTATAAGCACAAAATAATGGCCCTGACTCCCAGCTCTGAGGGGTGATGGAGGTAGGGAGAGAAGGAACAAATACCATCCATGTTTGGTCCTCACCGTACCCAAAACTATAAAGATGAGTGGGAATGTGGACTGTCAATAGCCCACAGATGAGCTAATGACCAGGGAAGTGACCGGGTTTCCTCTAAGCATATTAGAGTCACCAACTTCTGACAGGAGAGACAATAGGGTCAGTAACAGGAAGGGCTGTCGTGGTGCAGAATCCAGGAAGTGCAAGTGAGAGCACCTCACCCTTTTATAAACTGTGTCTGTGGGTAGATACAGCCTCAGCTGAGACCTTGAGGTTTGGTGGTGATGGTGGTGGTTGTTGTTTTCAGTTTGGGTTTTGGGTTTTTTGACACAGGCTGGCCTCTAACACATGAAGATCAGCCTGTATCTACCTCTGCCTCTCTCTGCCTCTCTCTGCCTCTCTCTGCCTCTCTCTGCCTCTCTGCCTCTGCCTCTACCTGAGTGCTGGGACTAAAGGCATGTACCACTATGCCCGGCTGAGGGTTTGTTGTTGTTGTTTGTTTGTTTGTTTAATAGCATTTCCAGTCGAGAGTAGACAGGCCTACTGGGCAGTAGTCTCCTGGCCAGCCTTTGTGACAGAGGCAGCCTGCACATTTGGAGTTGTGTTTTGGAGAATTGCCTCTCAACAAACAGATGGGGAAACACCAGGAGGATTTAGAAGGCTCCTGGAGTAGTCTAGGGAAGAGATGGGGTTGGGGCGGGGTAGAGAGGTAAGATGTCTGAGAAGGATTTTTAAAGTAAATCGGGAAAGACTTACCCAAGAATAAAATAGGGGGAAATTCTTAAAGAAGTCACAAGCAGCTTCCGTCTGTCTGTGGTATAACAGACTGCACAGCCTTTGCTACACAGATCCCTGTTGTGTATCCCACAGGCTGAGCCCTGATGCTGCCTGTAGACCGATCCTCACCTAGGCCTGACCTGAGTCCTGTCCTTTATGGTCTGACTCCTATCCGACCCACCCCACCTTCTTGCTAACCCAGAACCTTGCTTTCTACCATCTTCCCTGACACCACCGGCCTAGGATTCTCTCTCACTTTCTCCTGCTTCTTCAAAGCACACTTTCCTGCTTCCCCCACCCCCACCCCACGCCCCCTGGCATTTGACAGCATCATCAAACTTGGCTGATGGCTCCCGGATAGGGTCTGAGCTCCTAAGGTTTGTCAGTAAAATAGGCAGAGTGGCGTTTGGTGTGGCAAGAGGTGTGAGAGGGACCGCTCTGATGTCATACATGGGGTGGGTGGTCTGCAGGCCACCCGGGAAACACTGGAGCTGAGAATGGGCTGGGCTGATGGCACCAGGAACATGTGAGGGCAGTGTGCAGAACATGCTGCCTGGGGAGCCTCAACAGGATCAGAGCACTTAGGATCCCAAGGCGGGAGGCCAGCAGGGAGGACTGGCCAGAGACGTGCAGTCCTAGAAACCAAGTGGGAAGCTAAGGAGTCGGGGCTGTGTCAGATGCTGAGAGCCTGCATCGGAGGCTGAAGAACCTTACTAGATTTAGCAATACTGAGGGTACTGGTCCCTGCAAATAAAGAAATACCTCACTGTCTTCCTCCACCACAGAAGAGAGGAAGGATGTGTGCAGAGCAGGTTTAAGTCAAGGACTTGGCAAGGTTCTCATCTAAGACTGCCCACCACAGGACTGACAGTTGTGAGCCTGGCTCAGGGACCAGATCCTCGTGAGAAACCCCTGGGCAGACACAGCAATCAACCTACCTTCTCCTGGTACTGGCGCCGGGAGGAGTCGAGGGACTGGATGAGGGCGGTGGCGTGACCGATGAACATGGCGTAGCAGGTGGCACCCACGATCATACTGAGCATGGTGAGCCAGACGTCAGACATGCCCACCGGTGCCTGCCGTCCATACCCGATACACAGCATGTGGCTCATGGCCTTGAAGAGGGCGTAGGAATACTGCTTGCCCCAGGAGTTGTTCTGCACGCACAACACAGGAGGCCAGATAAGCGAAAGTGGTAAGGGTAGGCCTGGCCCAGTGACAGGGAAGGCCCTTCTTGCTGGCACCTAGAAGATTCCCTGCCAACCTTTCAGGCACAGGGCTCCCCAGTGTTGCTTTTGGCTGAAGACTTTCGGCAATGGACCGGAAAGCTGGCAACTCATGGTGGCCGCAAATGAAACCTAGGCCTTGCTATTGTTACACTAGGATGGAGAAGAGGGAAGCAAGGACCACACCAGAAGATACATTAAGGGGATGAGCCAGCTGGTCCTGGCCCTGGACAGGGGAGAGGGAGGCTGAATTCTCCTGGCTGGGTAGCATATGGCCCCAGGCTGAGCCACCCTGCTGTCTTCCCTCACTAAATAGCTCCATCCCCTATCCCTAAACAGCTGCCAAACAGAGCCCATTTCCCCACTGACCTCAATTATAAAGCTAGCAATGCTTCCCCTCGGGGGATGGCTCCGCGGGAGCCAATAACTCTGTCCTCTTTTTGGGTGAGCAGCAGTTGGAGCTTCCTGTGTTCTCAGAACCCTGCTCGTCTGCCCACGGCCTCGGCCCCTGATCCTGCTGCCTCTGCCCCTGAAGGTGGACTCTCCTGAATATAGTGTGTAGGCTGGGAGGATGAAATCAGGGAGGGAGACTCTCGGCTATTTTTGTCTCCAAAGTGTCTCAAGGAAGGCTCCTTGTAGGAGCAGGGTCTCAGAATTTAGTGCATGTGTGGGCCTGATACTTTCACACACATAGAAAAAAAAATGCCCCCATAAGAAGGAGCACCAGCTGAACCCTGCTTCTGACCCTTTGCCTAGTGTCTCCACTCAGAAGCCAAGATGTTGGGAACAATGTGAAGTCCACAGAGCCTGTGCCTAGATCCTTAAACATTTCTGCAGCATCTGGAGGACATCAAACCAGGCCTGGGCCAAGTTCAAGGTCACCATCCTACCTAGAGCTGAGCTCACCTGTGGAGTCTGTGGTTCAGTCCACACTAGGGTGGGGAGGGTAGGACTGTTTCCCAGGGGTGAAAGAGGCCTGGGCCCCAGCCTTAGGGCAGCCCCTAGCTATTTTCTGTCAGGGTTTCCCACCTCACTGCTGAGCCTCTGGGAACAGGGGAAATTCAACCCATATGGCAAATTCACTTACATGTAGCTCATCAAATGCTATTCTGTAAAGGCCTGTCTGATTCTGAAGATGCCTCAGGGTCTCTTTCACCTCTTTCAAAGCCAGTTTTTCATCCTGTGGGGCCCTGGGGATTTGCCTTCAGACCACACCGCACTGAACAGGAGGAGAGGCAGGGGTTCACCGGTGCCAGAGAAATACCCACAGGGACTACTTCATGGGAAACCCTTTCTGTAGCTGGAGGCTCTGTCCTAAAGCTTTTGGAAGCCTCAAGTCTGATCCTGTAACCCATGCACAATGTCAGAGAGAGTCACCGTCCAGCCTGTCTGTGCTCCATGCTCAGCCCTGCACGGGAGGCTCGTGTGGGAGTCTCTTTAAGGCACTGGGACACTTAGCTCTGCCCCTCAGAGCACAGAGGCTCTTATGCTGCTGACAGCGCCCTCATGGCCTTTGGTTTTCTCAGCTCAGCTTCTAAGCAGCATGGTGAGCCATCCGCCCAGTTTTGTCCCATGATCACAACACAGAGTAACCTGGGTCTTAGTCTCTGTGGGTAAAGCCAGCCCAGCTGTCCAAATGTGTGGCTGGATGAAAAAGCTAGAAGGTGCACAACTCCAGCCAAGAGTTCTGCAAATGACTTCTCGAACGAGGAGGGGAGAGCTCAATATGAGAAGGACAGAGCTGTGTGTCCTTAAGTCCCAGGCCAGCATCTCACATGCTGGGATTCAGGAGTTGCATAGCCCCTCTCCTACCCATCTCTGCTTCTGAAGAGGAGCCATCTAGCCCAGAGTGGCAGCGCCATGTACTTACCACCATGCCATTGATGGACACCCAGCAGTCATGGGGGAAGTCCTGCAGCATGGGCACCAGGAACTGCAGGCATCCATCCCAGTGGCACAGCAGCAGCATCATACCGATGAGGTTGACGATGCGGACCACGGCACTGGCCAGGTCATAGGTCATGTGGAAGATCTGTGGAGTCGAGCCATTGCACAGACAAGTGGTCAGAGTGGGCGTTCGGGCTGGGGCTGGGGCTGGGGAGAGAAGCCAATAAGCAAGACCCAGAAGAGGTGGGCTGGAGGGTACCATGGTGACATGCCTGGCATCTGTGAGGATACAGATATTCTCCCCGTGGGAGGTGCAGCTATCCAGGACAAGACGTGGGTAGAGAGGCCACCTCGGCAGCTTGCTGAGGGCATGTGGACTCCAGGGAGAAGCCAGCATATGCCCAAAGCATCCTGTGAATCATATTCTGAAGTCAGGCCCCAGCCATGAGTCCTCCCTAAATCCGTTACTAGGACATCGGGGCCCAGTCCTAGGAACGGCAAAGGGGCAAGCACAGGCCCACAGGCTTCATGTTCAGATAGATCTTGAACCTAGGCCTGGTCCTGACCAAATTCCTAGCTGTGCTGTCCTGAAGAAATCCCCAGACTTCTCTGATCACGTTTCCCCGTGTGGAAAATGGTGAGAAACATTTGTAACTGAGTGGTTGTCAAAAGGATTGAATTATGCATATGAAGTACTTAGATCTGAGTGTAAGAGTATTCGATAAATCACAAGCCATTATGAGACAATGTTATTAACAATTAATCTTCATGATTAGTTTCATACGCATTAGTAACACTGCTGTTAATTACACTCGAATCAGTTATGGCAGTACCCACACCCCAGCCTGCTGCAGCCTGCCCACCTTCATGTGTGGTTCTGTGTGCTACAGTGTGGCAGGGTCTGGTCAGGATGGGTACATCCTAGCCTCTCAGGCCCAGCCTCTTACTCCAGAGCTGCCATGCACCAATGTACAGCAGAGACTTGAGCGCAAGGTTACGAGGCCTTGGGGAGATAGAGAGAGGTTGAGGCAAGTCCAGGGAGCATGCAGAAGTTCTGGCCTCTAGTCTGGGAGACATTGGGGGCTCTCCAGCCATCTGTCCCTAGTTCTGATACCTCTATACTATCCCCAGGAAAATACATTCCTCTCGGATAGGGGGTTTGGAGTCCAAATTACAAACCTATAGACCCACTTCAGACCCAAGCTCATTTCAGAAGGGAACCTGAGTCCAGGGACAAACTTTTTAAGCATTTCAGTTCTCGGTCTGATGTCCCTAAGGCTCTGGCATGAGAGACATCAGTCATTTCAGGCCGGAGTGCAGCCTTAAGAGTTTGTGCTGAGCTGGGAACCACAGAGGTAGACCTGCCCCTAATATAGCACAAGGGAATTCCACAAACTTTAGGTCTTCATAGCTGAGTCAGGCTGACAAACCGATAAAAGGCATATATTCTCTGGTTCTACTTAAACAGAACCCACCCTCACAATGCCCCAGGGAGCCAGCGTAAAGCTGAGATTGTCAGAAAACCACACTAGGGGCTGGAGGGCTGGAGAGTGCTTAGTCAGCAAAGGGTTTGCCATGAAAGCACGGGAACTCGAATTTCTTCCCTAGGACCCATATTACAAAGCTAGGTGCGGTTGCACGTTCTTGCAATACTGGCACTGGGAAGGCAGAGGAGGATTTCTGGGGCTCCTGGACCAGCTTGCCTAGCATGCTTGGTGAGAGCCAGGCCAATGAGAGACCCTGTCTCAATAACACGGTAAATGACACCAAGGACTCACAGACACACAAACACACACATACACACAGAGGGGGAGGAAGGAGGAGAGGAGGGAGGGAGAGACAGATAGACAGAGGAACCACTTCAGAGCATGGGCCAACTAGCTCCTCTTCCCTGACTATCCCATGGTCGAGCTCCATTCATGACACTCCTACAAACAGCCATGTGTGAGGATGTCAAGGGACTACAGCAGCACGGGGCAGTGCCCTTGGAGCACAGATCTCAGAGGCTCTTGGGGTCAGCTTTGAGCTGTTTAGACAGGGAAGGGTAGCTTCCGATCCACTCCCCTCTGTGCACCACGTGCTGTAGGAAGAATCGCAATGGGTCCCCAGGCTTGCCTGCAGGAGATCCCTCTAGAGTGAGGGGCTTGTAGGACCCTTCTTCCTGAGTCTCAGCGCTGTACCCTCAGAACTCTTGACTGTCTACTACTCCATGCCTCCAGGAGGCCACCCTGTGTCAGTCAGTGCCCAAGAAAATCCCCCTCCATCGGGGGAGCAGGGAGACAGCTTGCCCCAAGCTCAGAGTCAGTCACACACAGGAACAGAGACTTGGAAGCAGGCATGGAATAGCAGCAACAGAGGAGGCTGAGTGGGGATCAAAAGGGGACGTGACAGAGGGGCCAGTCTGGCACTAGGCTGCCCTGTCTGGATCCTGAAGGAGACTGGATAGCAAGTCACCCACAGACGCTATAGCCACCAGCACAGCTGGTGTTCTGCCTCCTCCCAATTCTGGCTTGCTAAGGCAGCACAGTTCTGTGGAGGATTTCTTGGTTATGGATTTATTAGAGGGGGACTTCTTCTCTCGCTGTACCCTGAGTGGAGTCTCACCGTCTAAGGGTCTCATTGTGGTGGATCAGTGTGGCACATCACGGGAAACTGCCAAAGGAGATCTGCTCTGCAATGCCTGTCCTCACCGAGAAAGGGCACCTCCTCTTGTTCTCCCTTCAACCCCAGAGATGCCCCAGTTTTTTGTTTGCTATGTCCAGGACACATGAATAGACAGCAGTGGCAGATTGGCTTGCCTGTCCAGCTGTTCCTCGGTCTATCTACACGTGGATACATCTAAAGCCACTTTGTCCCTGGCTGCACAGGCAAGCAACAAGAACGGGACCTTCAGGCTCCTCTGTGGAGACATCCCCCCACGTATCCTATCGAGATTCAATCAGGCAGGGACGATCTACACACTGCACGGGACTCCATCCCGCTAGCCCACTCTCCACCAAGCAGTTAGATTTAACTCTTCAAGATAAGCAAATGTTGCCGGGCGGTGGTGGCGCATGCCTTTAATCCCGGCACTCGGGAGGCAGAGGCAGGCGGATTTCTGAGTTCAAGGCCAGCCTGGTCTACAGACTGAGTTCCAGGACAGCTAGAGTTACAAGAGAAACCCTGTCTCGAAAAAAAAAAAAAAAAAAAAAAAAGATAAGCAAGCTTTTTTGTTGTTGTTGTTGTTGTTTTTTCTGTTTGGGGGGTACGAATGAGAGAACATGAATTTGGGTGAGTAGGGAGGAGCTGGGGGAGGAGCAAGAATAGGATCAAAATAAATTGTATGAAAAAGTAAGTTTTAAATGAAAGTTAAAAAAAAAAGTAAGCGGGCTGTGTCACCTTGGACTGGAAGCTGTCCAGTGACCACTATCAATATTTCAGATCACACTCCACCTGCTGACTACGGCTTCAGCATCCTGGGCCTCAACTACTTCCCCAGCCCTCCTCCACTCTGCCCAGGGCCCCTCATTTCTGGCTACAGTGCCCCCTTCAGGTCCTCGAATGCCCCAGACAGTTCTTCCTAGGCTACAGGGATTCAGCACTGCATCTGCCAAACCACCTGCCTATGCCCTTCTTCTGGCTCCTCATCGTCCTGTCTTCTGCTGCCACACAAAGGCCTCCCATGATGCTCCGTAAAGTAGCCAGTGGCCCTCCCTTCCGGCTCACCAGGACTGTTCCGTGACTGATTTCTTCCGTGGTATTCTCTCTATTCCAAAATGAGATTTACTAACTCACATTCGACGGCACGAGCCTCAGCTGCCACAGCCCCCTCTGGCTTCTGTGTGTCTCTGTTCCTGCATGGGATGTACAGGCAGGCATGCAAAACATCTGTTGGCCGCCTGCATGCATGCATGTGTGCTTAAATGAATAAACAGACACCATATGGAAGCCAAACGAAGCCCCAGGCCCTGACTGCGAAGTATATCCGGCTGCTGCCCGCTGTCACAGCCCATAATCCCTGCCCTTTTCTATGAATTACTCTGGGTCATAAAGACAGAAGCATCCGAGCTGGCGCATACCACACAGCCTCTACTTTCTGCACCTCTTGATGTTTTGCTTATTTCAGAGGGCTGCATGTACCACCATGCACATGTGCGGATGTCAGGGAACAAACTTGCACCTAGTCAAGACAGGATTTCTTGATTACTGCTGTTTACATCAGGTGAGCCGGCCTGCAAGCTTCCACGGACTCTGCCCCTCCTACAGCACTGGCTTTGTGTGGGTTGTGGGATCTGAACTCAGGCCCACAGACGTGCATAGACTGCTTTACTCCCAGAGCCGTACCCCAACCCCACTCCCCTGCACTTTCCCCATAACTCACTTTCTTCCAAGATCAAGCCTGTGTAGTTTTGCCTTCACCACAGTTAACAGGGCATGCAGCACATGGCAGAGACTCAAGAGTCGGGAAGAGCTTAGCGACACAGATGAACGTTACAGTGACCATGATGGAGCTGGAGGTAAACAGGTCCCAGCCAGTATATAGAGTCAAAAAGGGCATGCAGCCTAGGCAGACACAGATCACAGGAAGCCTGATTTGACCTTTGTGGGAAGGATAATGGTGCTTTTCTTTCCCCGTGGACAGAGAGCCTGGGGTAGCACCTCATGGCACAGCCCAGTGGAGTAGCTGAGGGTACCTGACCGCAGAGCCAATTGTGCCAACACGGCCACGGCAGAGCTGCCTGGTGGGAGCTGGTCAGGATAGAGGGTGCCCTCAACTGCAAGGATACACACCACACCTTTAACATGAGACAGCACTCAGGATATGGTTGTCAAGGAGAAGGCTGGCCATTACTGAAAGAAGCTGTTCTGTGCTCATGTCCCCATTGTGGGTTGGGGCCACATGCCACCTGCCAGTCAGCTGCACCAGGTAAATATTTGCCTTGCTCTTTATATTTCATTAAAATCTCCTGTTACGATGTTGGCTGACTGGGGAGCTGAGCACCTTTAGGCTAATGGAGGCTTCACCAGACAGATGGCCTGGCAAGCTCGTTCTCTGCCTGCTTGGCACTCTGGGAACCTATGTCCACTCCTGCAAAATTTCAACTTCACTGGCAAAGCAACGTGTGTTCCATGTCCTGGTATACCCCCTCAGGGCCTCAGTTATCTCATCTGTGGAATGGGTCACTAATTATGAGTTCCTACACCCGCAGCTCTCTTGGAAACTAGGTGAAATAATGGACAAAGGTGCCACACAGTAGGTACTTTATACATAGTGGCTCCTTTCCGTCTACCTCTCGCCCAGCCATCAGCAGAACTACTTTCTCGATACAGTTCAGACCCCAGGCACTGGGGTCAGGCTGCCATGGAGTCTCCACTAAGGCCTCTTCTTGAAACCTAGTTATGTTTTTTCCAGAGACTCATTTTCTCCTCTAGAAAAATGAACAAGTCCCTACCCACGTGAAAGACAAGTCGAGATCCAAGAGAGGCCAGGGCATGGGTGTCCTAGGCATGGCCTGGAGCTCTGAGGGTCACACTGGGGCCTGTGATGGTATCAGCAGGCAGAGCCAGTCCCAGTCCTCCAGGACCGATTCCCACAGGCGCCAACCATTAGAGTCTGAGAGAAGTATAGAACTGGAGTCCCTCAGGAAGAGGGGCTCAGACCACACAGCTCCTGGGCCGAGCACTCATCTTGCCACTCCAGGCTTCTGGGAGAGAAGAGGCCTCTGGGATGGGTCTCTTGGTGTGCTGAAGCCCTCTGCTGCAGAACATCTGAAGGGGGGGCCACCAGGGTTTCTAACAATAGCCTGCGTGCCTGTGACAAGCTCACACCTCAGAGGGAGGGGAGAGGCTGGCTCCAAGAGGCTCTGAGGGAGGCTGCTGACCTAGATCTCCAGGGACAGAGGAAGCTTGTGCCCAGCTGAAGCCACTCCGCCCACCCTGCTACTAAGTCTAGAGAAAACTCCAGAGCAATAGGATGGACCTGCTGGGGGAGCCAGGAGAGGCTGGGAGATCAGGTGCCACTTTTTTTTCCAGGGGGCGTTGGACAAGCTGACACTTTAACCTGTTGGACAAGCTGACACTTTAACCTGACACTGGGGTTCCCTCCTTCAAGGCCTGTCAGTCACAACCTGGCCCTCAGGGGCCAGCTAACACTCCTTTCAAGAAAGACAACCAGGGCCTGAGCACCTCAGCCTCAGAAAACACCAATCCACTTCCGACACCTGGGGGAAATGAGGCCCCTCATAAAATAAAATTATTCAGGATTTTTTTCTATGTCTGCTCTGTTCTCTAGCTCTCATGGAGATATGAGGTTGCCAGGCAAGCTAAGGCTGGGAGAAGCCCAGAGGGTGGAGTGGGCTACCCCAGATCCCAGAAATGGGGTTTCCAGGATCAGCTGGGAAATCCCAATCTAATTCCAGGGGAGCCCTTGGCTGGGCTGTGTCCAGGCAGAAAACAGCTCAAAGCAATTTCCTCCGAAGCTGGTGAGAGAGATAAGGGTGACAGTGGAGGAGTGGGGAACCATCCATCTGGCTGCCTGGGATCTCCCTTCCTGCCCACAGCTGGGGGTAGCAACATTTCAGTTTAGGGCCTCGGACCTCAATTCCCAGGACCTCTGTCTACCCCAGGGCTACAGCTTGGCTAATGATGTCTAGATAAATAACCTAGAAGGTAGCCAGGCCAGAGGGGCCATGGGGACAGCCACCCTGGGCCTGAGCTCCTAAAGCCTAGGGTTCAGGGACAGTAAAAGAAAGGCTTTGTTCTGCCCTGGGCTCAGCTAGCATAGCCACACGCTACTGCTACTCCGTCAACTCCCACTAAGCTGTGAGGAAGGTGGACCTCAGGGCCTATGGGATCTAGTGACCCAAACCAGGAAAGAAAATGGAGGATACTCTATCCTTTGAGTCTATGGCAGGCAGAAACACTAGGGTTTGCTCTGGATCTTAAGGGATTACCTGGGTCCTGATTTTCCACAAGGAAAGCAGTCTGCCAGGTCACTGTGGGAAACAAACCACACTCCTTCCTTCATAGCCATTTAGGGTGGGTCAGCTCACCAGCTGCAGAGGTGCTGTCCCTCCTCTCCTTAGCTTTGAGCTCAGACCTACACTTCTTTGGGGACTTCAGATACAGCCATCACACACCATGGCCTCCATTCCCCATGATCCACCCCTTTTCTGGTATTCCCTATTGCAGGTGAGTCCACAGAGCCCTGCCCAGGGCAAAGCACAGGTAAACACTTGGCAAGGTCCTTTCAGACCAAATGGAACCTAGGCACCCATCATGGGTGTGGCCTAGTAACAGAGGGGATGTTTCTAGATCACAGGTCATGGACCAGGAGACAGGGAGCCTTGGCCATAAAGCCTACCTGTGGGGCAGGTGGGGCTTCCGATCCTCAGTTTCTTCACCTGGAAAATGAGAGTAATAAAACTCTGCCATTTGCCTTGCTGGCTATTGCTAAGAAGACTGGTGACAAGGGACATTTGTTAAATAGCTGACTGTGATAGGCTTTGTGAAAAAGCCTCAAGAAAACAACAATGACTGATACTCAATTTTATAGGGGGGAAGAATGAGGCTGAGGGATGTGAGGTGGCATGGAGCCCAGCGGTGTGCGGCTGGGACTGAACTCGGGTCTCCAACATGTCACTCAACCTCCAAGGTCCTCAAGTATTGTTACACCAGGCAGGGACAAACCACGCTGCTGCTGGGAGCCAAGACAGCTGAGTGGATCCAACCTCATCTCTGCCCGCAGACCACTTTGCGACCTTGGTCCAGTCATTGTCTCTCTTTGTCAGCAAAAATAATGCAAATTTCCCAAGCCCAAGAGAATTTCTGCTGCGAGTGCTTCTGCCAAGCTGGTGTAGCCACTTCTTCCATAGCACATGTGTTCATGACACCCCTGACCTGAATCTGCCTTGCCCCGACCATCAGCTAGGCTGCCGCAGGACTGGAGGGCAGGGACACTGGAACCTGATCGTAGGGCTTTCAGCCCAGCTGAGCAGGGGTTCTGGAAACCCAGAGGCCCGCAGGGAGAGGCACCTTGGCAATACGCTTGCTTAGCACAGCCTAATCCACACGCCAAGGTGAGTGTCTCATGCAGCGTGACTCTCCCAAACCTGAGAAAGCTCCTGGCATAGGCTGCTTGCCACCACTAACAAAATATGGAGCTGTGCTGGTTAGTCTGTATCACAAGCTGGAGTCACCGAAGAGAAGGAACCTCAGTTGAGAAAATGTCCCCTGTAGGCAAGCCTTGAGGGTATTGTCTTGATTAATTATTGATATGCAAAAGCCCAACCCACAAGGGCAATGCCTGGGCAGGTGGTCCTAGGGGTGCATAAGAAAGCAGTCTGAGCAAGCCAGTAAGCAGCACCCCTCTGTGACCTCTGGTTCCATTTCTGCTTCTAGGTTTCTGCCTGGAGCGGCTGCCCTGACTTGCGTTATGATGGGCTGTAAGCCATAGGACTGTGACTTAAGTTACTTTGGATCATGGTGTTTATAACAGCCACAGAAAGCAAACCAGGACAGAAGCAAAGTCATCGTCAAACACCCAGCAATGCCACCTGCGTCTGTGCTTCTTCTCCTGTGGCCTCAGTCCCCACCCCCCCACCCCCACCCCCACCCCCACCCCCACCCCCACCCCCCACCTCCGCCTGCAGGCCAGTGCTCCAGTAGGGAGGGAGTTGAGGACCTTCCGAATGACGAATGACGTGAACCCGCCTAGTTTATCTGAGGCATTTCAAACTTTAATATGTGTAGCTGGAGTCCTCAGACTCTTGAATTTCCTTACAGTTTTATACACAAGGCTTTAGTGCCGCAGAGGCTTTCGGCCTCTACAATCAGTACTTTCGTGGAAGCTGGAAACTGATTTGACTGTGGGCATAAGTAAAACCCAAGAGTGCCTTGGACTGACTCTTAGACAAGAGAATGTAACCATTCCAACTCTCTTCCCCGGTTAGCACAAGTTCAGGGTATGGTGTACACTGTGCCCAGAGCTCCCCATGGGACTTTGCTTGATGCCTCACCTCATTGGCTTCTCATTTGTCCTGGACCTCTTGCCCTGTTTTTCTCACCGTGTTCTCCAAAAGATGCCCCCCTCCTAAATAACTGTCATGAAAATCCGCATCTCAGAGCATGAGTGCCAACAGTATTCGTACAGTATCCCTTGTGACCGTTACAGACTTAAGTGAGATGCTATTTGTGAAATGCTCTGTATAGAAACTAACGCTGGGTAAGGAACCACACAACTGCCGATGTTTGTCCTCCTGGAGCAGGCAACAGCCACACAACCCATCTCCAGTTTTCTGAGGGCACCCACTGGCTCTGCCATCTTGGCAGGGACCTGGTCCTCCCACAGAAAGTCTCTGTCCAACCACTCACCTCTTCCCACTGATGGATATATCGAATGAGGCGGGAAAGCCGCAAGAGGCGCAGGAGGCTGAGGATTTTAGTGAAGCGGACGATGCGTAGCGCCCGGGCGGTTTTGTAGACCTCCGAGTCAATGCGCGTCTCCACTATGAGGAAGATGTAGTCGACGGGGATGGAGGAGATGAAATCCACCACAAACCAGCTTTTCAGGTACTTCATCTTGATCCGCTGGGGGTCAAGGATGATTTCCGTGTTGTCTTCCACCACGATCCCCGTGCGGAAGTTGAGGACCAAGTCAATGAGGAAGAATGTGTCTGACACCACATTGAAGATGATCCAGGGCGTGGTGTTCTCATCCTTGAAGAAGGTGATACCCACGGGGATGATGATCAGATTTCCCACCATCAGCAACAGCATGGTCAGGTCCCAGTAAAACCTGCCCAGAGTGACACAGAGGTCAGTTACCAGGAGAGCGAGGGCAAGCTACAGACACAGAGGAGAATCTGGGGCTTCTGAGGCACTCAGGGAGACAGGAGTGTGAGCATTGGGGCGAGGTGTAGAGGTTGTAAACACAGCATGCCACAGGCAAAGGTTTCTCATTCACCAGGATACCCTCCATCTGTGTTCTGGAAGTTTCCCAGGCTTCTATCCTCCCCAGCCATAGGCAACCTGAAACACAACTGAACAATGACCTCTGGGAACAAATAAGAGATTACTTTAGTGACAAAAGAAACTCACATCATCTTCCCCAGGTTCAGGCCAGGATGCCCTTATGTTCCCTGAAGTTTAACTATTGCTGAGATAGGCTGACAGCCATGCCATCGAGCATGACCAGAGAACAGGGGACACTCAGTCACTCATCAGGTGCCTGGGAGGCAGAGGCTTCAGCTCAGCTTGATTCTGTCACTGAAACCTTATGTGACATCAAGCAGGTCCAAGGCCCCTCATTCTAGGCCTGAGTTTCCTCGCTGTGTAGAGTCCTACAGCTGTGACTTAGTGTGTCTCACATTGGCTCTCTAGTATCCCCCTTAACCAGGAAATGTCTTGTCATCTCTCTGCCCAGTTTGCACCTTGATACCGGAGTGTTATCCAGCCTTCATATATTTCTTTAAAGAACACACTACATCCACCGGTGAGTTTTGGGTCCAGCTTCTACAGGGTATTCTTGATCTGGGTACACTCTGCCCAGCCACACACTAGTCATTCAAAGAGAGCTGTATGTACTTATTACAAGCCACATCTGGGTATCCCCATTCATACACACAGCGTGCAAATACCCATGTGTATACACACACACACACACACACACACACACACATACACACACAGTCATCATTCCTTTTCATTTCATCTCCTGGGGAAAACAAACAAACAAAAATACTGTTCCATAGAGGAGCCACTCAGGGCCATGTGGCCCTTCGTACATAAATCTAATAATATACCCAGGCTAGAGGAGTTTCTAAAATTAACAGATTGGGTGCAAAGCGGCTGGGAATGCTGACTCCAGCAGGCCTGCCACTCTGGCGAATTTCTACACCCCGCCCCTCTCCAGCTCTAGTTCCCTCAATTACAGACCAAATTCAAGACAGTAATTAACAGGAGAATGTTTGCATTTAGTGGTCTTCATAAAACTAAATTGCATGAGGCAAAACCACCCATTTCCTTACATTCTGACTAACTGTTTCAATCTAGAGTTTCCAGATATTCCTAGCTGATCTGGGCTGGGGTTAGAATACTGGCACTTCCTTCTCCTGTCCTGGAGCATGCCAGGAGCTCTGTGAGGGGCGAATCACTCTGTGTGTGTGTGGGGGGGGGTAGAGTTCTAGGGATAGCCAACCTTGCATCTGCTCCGGTTCTACTCACTCAGACTCTCCTGCCTCAGTTTTTTCTCATCTGCTCAGGGGAGTGACTCATATACAACGCCAGCAAAAGTTGACATAAGAACAAGATAAACTGAGTCCAATAAAATGTCCTGACCCATGCCCTATATTATTAAGTGGGTAAATAAATGACTTCAATCAATCAACTGGCAGGAAAGACGTAAGAGGTGAAAGACGGACCCTCCAGGGACTTGCTGAAGCAAAACTTCCACTAGGAATAAGGCCAGGAGGGAACCTGTAATAAACAGGAGAGGCATTGACAGAAGCCAGGGACCACAGCACCTGACTGATCAGATGACAGCACCTATTGCTTCAGTGTCCAGATGCCTTGACCTCAGAGAACTTGATCCCCTTGGAGGATAAGCCTTGGGGTCTAAGAGCCATCCCCTGCAGCTGGGCATCTGAAGATGTGGCTCTTGGGGACCACACTGGGAAGGATGAGAGGATTCAGGCTCTGGGAACTGCCCTTGGACTTGTAGACAGTGTCACTATGCTCTTTGCCAGATGGTTGCACAAATCTCTGAACTAAGCCCAAAATTGTGTTCAGCACCATGGACAGTGTCCGTCACGCCTGCCAGCCCCAGTCTGCAGGTCCAGCCAGGGGAGCTTGGCGACAGCTTCCCCTCTGGCATCTTCTGTGTACACCACCCTCTCTACATCCCCAGTCTGGGTGGCCAGAAGTATCTCAAATGAGTCTTTCTTGTGACTAGCATTTTGTATTGGTGGCTCCTTGAAGACAGCAAAGCCTTTATTCGTAAAGAGCCCACAAATGCTTGCTGCACAGGGATTTACTGCTTAACTTTGTGCTTTCTGTGAATTATATCGTTTAACCCTCACGCTAGTACTACAGTTATTTCTGTCTGTGTTTTAAAGATGATAACATTGAGGCTCAAAGAGATACATTTGCTTGGGGCCATACAGCTAATGAGGAGTAGAGGCAAGATTCAGAGAGGTCAATAAAACTGCAAAATCTGGCCTTGGAGGGGGGTGGGTAGGTGGGGGTAGGCAGCTCTGCAGGGTGTAGGAGACAGGTGAACTTTCTTGGTACTGTGTCATAGTGGAGAGGATCCTACCAAGGTAGATTCATCCCTGCCCCAGTCACAGAAGAAGAAAGGATTGTTGAGAAAAAACCTGAGAGGACCAAGCTTTCTGATATCAGGGCCTCCTAAGGTCTGGCCTGCGTGAGGGTACAGAAGATCTCTCCAGGATTAAAAGTCAACTGATCAGCCAGCCAGTCAGCCAGGAAGAGCTGTACCTATCCTTCAGAAGGGAAGACTAAAGTCCGAG
The DNA here is from genome assembly GCF_004785775.1 of Grammomys surdaster. Taxonomy (NCBI): domain Eukaryota; kingdom Metazoa; phylum Chordata; class Mammalia; order Rodentia; family Muridae; genus Grammomys; species Grammomys surdaster. Next base: position 3,240,943 of record NW_021604686.1, on the reverse strand, counting down.
GAACAGTGGAATGGCTGGAACCATAAGATAGATGCAAAATGTTCCCATAGCACCCCACTGTCCCTCGAACCACTCAGAAAAAAAACATCACAATCCAAGACAGCCAACCACGGGGCCGGCATCATGCCGTGGTAGAGAAGCAATGGGCAGCCAGACCAAGACGCGTTGCAGTTGGCACATGTCAAAATTAGAGGCTTGGGCTCTCCAATGCCTTTCTCCCTTCAAGTGCTGATGGGCCTGGTCAGAAAGCAAGAGCTGGGCTCTGGTTCAGTCCCAGGATGTCAGACTTGTCTCCGCTTGGCGGCAGGCTTTTGCCTCCTGTTTGGATCAGGTAAGTGGTGGGGAGCGGGATTCCAGAAGCTGATGCTGAGGGTCCAGGACCCATGTGTAGAAGGACTGAGGGACATCAAATAGGCAAACAGCCCTTTACTCTGTTGTCTGTATTACTTCATTGGGTGGCTGAGGGGAAGGGGCTGCCTTCCATGGAGATGAGAGCAGAGAAGATAGCAACTCCTGACCTTGAACCCAGAGACTAGACAAAGGATCCTCTCCTTCCACGTGGGCTGAAGAAGATGGCTTCCTCTAGCCTCCTTGTTTACTCATAAGCTCATGCTTGCCTGTGAGCACAAATACACATATACGTGTGTGTGTGTGTGTGTGTGTGTGTGTGTACCACCCACTGCACAGATGCAAACATGCATACACACGAGTGAGTTTTTGTAAACAACTGTCTGTGACTCCATTTTGCCCTCACACCTATATCCACCTCCAGCCACACCCATGTGAATACGTTTTTGGCACAAATGATATCCCCAGGGAATCCTGTCATCTATAAGGAGGAGGATGCCATCATCTTGCCATTCAGATTTTCCCATCATTCCATGTTCATCTGAACAGCTCCCTCCTCTGGGCCTCTTTAACCTCTAACCTAAGGTCTTGGCTAGCTTGAGCCCTGGTTTCATGGTTTCAGCTCTTAGCAGGCTTCAGGCTCCTGAGGGACAGGTCTTTGTCTCAGCCCTGGGTCCCTCCCTGGATGCAGCCTTCAGTGCTGGCCCTCCACTGTGTTAAGCAGCACCCTGCCTCTTTTTACTCCTGTGTGCAGATGGTTCCTGCCCCAAGCCCCCACCCTCCTCCTAGCACCCGACCTGCCTTCCCACCTGCCTGCAGAATGTGCCCACCTGGAGGGCCAGCTGTCTCTACACCCAGTGAGTACACAGTCGAACTCAGCATCGTCCTCTAAGCTGAAAGGTACAATCTGCATTTCTGTTCCTGCAGCCAGGGCTCACACCTCCCAGCTGCTCTCCACAGACCTCCCTCACCCCGCCTGCCCTCACAAACCCCTCAGAAGTTACCAGGTCTTCTCTGGCTTCCTATGATGCTGCCTCAAAGTGCCCTTTCTGACCTAGATCTGAATCTCTGTACCTTCGCCCCACCTATTACGTGGTCCCCATCCTCCACTGTTTGCCTCCAACACACACGCCCCCTGTATTACCTTCCCAAGTCATGAGCAGGCTACCATTGGCCTGAAACCTATGGGAACCTGTAAGATAGAAGACCCGAACTCTTAATATGGCAAACCAGCCACCCCTTTCCTCTTCTTCTCCTCAGCTCCTACACAGTAGCCAACAGAACGAACCCCTGGCCCTCCCCTCCCGGGCCCCTTCTCATCCACAGCCTTGTTCCTCCGTAGCCATAAGCTTTAGAAGTCTTTCCTCTCACCCAAGGCCCAAAGTCTTTATCTTCACAAGGTTGACCTGTGTTTCCTGCTTTGGGGTTGAGCATCTGTTAGCAGATGCTCACTCTCCCTTCATCTTGAACTTCCCACCCTCCTCGCTAGCCCTTCAACAAATCACAGGAGTCTTCACATCTTGAGAGCTGAGACAATTTCCTCCAATCGTGCACTATCTGCCAGTTTTCCTGTTCAGTAAAGCAACTGCCCCATGGTGACAGACGGAGAGATGCAGGAGTGCAGTCAGCAGTTGTTAGCCACCTGCTACCTGCCAGGCACTAATCTGTACGGGGATTACTTTTTTTGTCCTCATAAAGACACTAAGAAGCAGACACCGGTTATGCCCATTTTATGACAAGGAGACTGAGGTCCAGTAAGTTGAGAACTTTGCTATATGTATATAGTAGATCAAGAATTCAAGGGCAAACGTCCCGACTCCAGAGTCATGCATGTCACAATTCCGTAGAAGTAGAAGTAGAAGTTAGGCTAGTGATATTTTATTACTCCCAAAGTCTGTTCCCCTTTCCCTCCCTCCTCCAAACTCTTGACCATACACTCTCCCATGATTCCTTTCTCCTCAGCTTCTTCACTCTCTGATCCATCAACATTCCCTTTAATGAACCTAGAGCATCATTCTCCCCAGAGCCCCTCACACCTCAAGGTCAGGGTGAGTCAGCATCCTCTCCTGCTTCCTGCTGTCACTACCTGCCTCTGGTAGAAATGCCTACCAGATCCTTTGGGCATCCTGTCATCTCCTGGCCATCCTCCAGCATCCATCTGCCACCCATGGGGACCGTGGCAATCCTGGCACCTGGTTTGCAACCTTCCGCTCCACTCTGTCCTGCCACTACCCTGGGTGACTTCAGCTCTCTGCTGTGTGTGCAGACAGGCCCATGCTCTTGGAAGCGAGAAGCCCCAATCCTAAGGACCCCTCTTACCGTCCACTGCAGCCACACACCCTAGACCACGTGAGCACCTGCAATTGCCCCAGCTCTGCTCTCTCAGTAGGAGGGCCTCTCCACCCTCCCCCCATCCTGCTTTCTGCAGCTGTGCCTGGTTAGCTTCAGGGTCCCAGAGCTACAGTCTGCTGACTCTTCAGACTCTCTCCCAAAGAGCTTCCCGTCCCAGACACGATGGTCCAGCCTGCCCTTCTCTAAGCCTCACCTCTCGTGCTGACCTTTCCGGAACAGTCTTCACAAAAACACAGCCCTGGTCTGGAGGGGTTCTCTTTCTTTCTGTGTCTGAATGTGGCTCAGCGATAAATGCTCATCCATTAGACTAAACATCCAAGCTCCTGAGCAGCTCCTGTCCCCACTCTCAGCTGGACCCTCAGCCCTGCCAGGACCTTCCAGGAGACCACAGTGGATACCCCACCCACCCACCCATGGCCCCTCTTCTAGAAACTCTGAAGTCATTTTATGCCTCCCACTAAGCAGACACCACCACCTACAACTCCGCAGAGAAGAGATGATTCGCCAGAATGTCCCCTCCCTTTCTGCCACCAGACCTCTTTGCTCATTCTCTTCCTTTCTAGCCTGTGGGACCGCTCTTGTCCACCTCCTCAGTACCTCCCTCTTCAGACATCCTTTCCCAGTGGTCTCATGTAGCCCAGGCTAGGCTCCATCTAGATATATAGCAGAGGATGACCTTGAACATCCTGCTTCCACCTCCTGAGTGAATAAATGGATTGCAGGCACGTGCCGGCAAGCCTGGCTTTGTGTTGTTCCGGGGATTGAACCCAGGGCCTCATGCATGCTTGACACACACTCTACTAACGGAGCTACAGCCCCGGTTCAGCCTTTTATTTTAAGCTCTATAAAGACTACAGCCAAAGCCTCGGGTCCAGCCTGCAGGCCGCAGGCCACTGTGGCAGAACCCCCTGCCACCCTCGCTCTCTGTCCAGGCTCCTGTTTGCTATGCCCTTCCTTTTTCTCACATCCAGTCACCTGCTGCCTGTCTGCCGGTGAGTAGACCCTGCCGGCCTCTGTCCTGGGCTTGCATGTCAAGCTCACTCGAGTCATAGCTGACCTATTCATCTGCTAACACCCTCTCAGCTCAGGCTTCTAGAGGGGAGCATACTCCCTCCACCACTTCCTTCCTGCCTAGCCCCCCCTCAGGCCCCAGGGTCTCCCCACAACAGTGGAGAGACTGCTCTTCCCCCCCCCCCCCCCCCCCCGCCTGGCGACCAGGGCGCTATTTTTAACCCACCTCAAAAATCTCTGACTCAGAATCACAGGGCTCCCAGGTAGCTGCTCCGAGCTGCCTCTGCTGCTGCAGACACAGACTCACAACCAAGGGTTGGCAGCTGGGCTTGGGCTGTGGGTCTGAGCGTGCTTGTCTAATGGTTCCACAATCATCGGTCACTTGAGTAACAACTGTTTTGTTCTCAAAGGTCTCCGAATGATCCTTTAGTTCTCGTCTCTTCTGAGGTCCCTCACTAGTTAGGCTAAAGTCCTAGCCCCTCATAATAGAGTGAAGGCTGGTGTCAGCCATGCAGTGGGAACAAGGCAAGCTGTGGGCTATGACTGACCCACCCCTTCCAGACGACGATCCTTCAGCTATGGGACACAGGCACCTGGGTGTCTGTTCAAGGTGTGGGCTCCAGCAGGTGAGGAAAGGGTCTGACATCTGTGTTGGTGACAAGTTCCATGTTGGATTAGCTAAGATACTCATATTTCTCTGTTTTAGACAGGGTCTCTTGTAGTTCAGGTTGGTATAACTTTGAACTTCTGACCCTCCAGCCTCCACCTCTGCTGAGTGCTGGGATTAGGGGTGTGTGCCACCATGCCAGATGTACGTAATAATGGGGAATGGACCTAAGGTTTTGTATATGCCAGGCAAGCGCTCTATCAATTGAGTGGCATCCCCAGCTCCTGACATACTATTTCTAACACATTATATAGTGTATGAAACCAGCACATGCTGGCCATTATCACCACCGTCATCATTCTGTGCCAGCAAAATGCAGGGCATAGCCTGAGAGTTGTGGGGGCCCTGTAACCCATCCTCCCCGTTCTCCATTTTACTTAAAGCAGCACTCTTTCTGAGAAAAGACAGACCCACCCATGGGGGCCTGACCGCATAGAGACCAACTCAACGGCAACGTTACCTACGCTGGGAAAGAAGACGCCGCTTCTTTGGTTCTGCATCACAGAGGCTGTGGCTGCCAGAAGGGAATTCAGCCAAGGCTCAAAGGGAAAGCAAGGAACAGTGTGACCCACTGGCTACTACAACCTCAAAGAGGAGCAGAGGGTAGGAGGCTGAATGGGTCCAGGGATCAGTGCTGTGGCCTGGACACAGGAAGAGAACAGGGACAGGAGCCCAAGGGTCTCAGTTCTCTTTGTGTCTCTAAGCTGCCGTGGTTCCTTTCTCTCATGGCCCTCCTCAGATCCACCACCACCGCCATCAGTACACAGAGAGGACAAGGCCATGCACACTAAAGGAACCACAGAGGTCAGAGAGGCTGGGTGTCAGGCTGAGCCTGGAGAAAGAAAAGGAAGGAAGTGCAGCTTAGCATCCTCAGCCTGATACCTGTATAGGAAAGACAGGGATGCCCTGAAAGGCAGGCCCAGAAGCTGGGATTCTTCTGGGAGCTTCAGTGGCCATGGGGATTGTAGATTTCCCTGGGAATGGACTGTTACTGCGTCTCTCACTTCTCCTCTTAGCCTGGCTGCTGGGGACAGACACTTTGAGGCGATAACCCATTGCTTTTCTCAGAGGCTGAGTTCTCTGTACACAGACACAAACTAGAATCTATGTACATGCATATGTGTGTACACACAGAGGCACACACACCAAACAGCACAGCATGAGACATCTGCTTGCTCTACACTATAGCACTCCACGTTTTCAGGAGTCTAAACTCCCTCAGGCTGGCCACCCAGCACCTTCACGGTTCCGAGCAAGAGAAGAAGATCTAAAGAAAACTGGGAGGGGATCAACACTTAAACTTAGATCTATCTACAAGAATCAAAGACTCAAGTACCACTCTCCCCCCAACCCCCAGCCTTCCGATCTACCATTCAGGAGCCAGGGACGAAAATAGCGTCTTGTTGTAGAAGAGCATGTGAGCACCGCCCTGCCCCCAAGGGAAGCCAGGTACGTGGCCTCACCTGCCCTTGCAGAAAGGCCTAACAGGGTGAAGGAGAAAATGCACTCGATAGAGTTGCAACAAGGCCTCCAATAGGTTTGGACCACAGTAGCTACGGTAGGGAAGACCCATAAAACAAAGTTTTGCTGAACACCCTGATTTTGCTGAGGTGAGTTAGTTGAGCAGTAAGGATCCTGCTGCGGTCTGTGGGCTCGGAGGACCTGGGGCTAGATGGATCTCTAGTTCTCCCCCAGGAAAACTGTCTTAACAAGGAGTCTGAGCAAAGGCTGAGTTCCTTGAGTGCCCTCTGAGCCTGGTTTTCATGATTCAGATTTATAACAACCTGTGTGGGGAAAGGTAGGAAAGGGCTCACTAGAGAAGAGGGCCTGTCCCCCTGGGCGGGGCATGGGGCAGAGTTTGACTGGGGCCTTAGGGAGCTAATGTAGGATTGAGGCAAAGCAGATGCTTCAGGCCAGAGAGCCCTTAGAGAAGCCCACCACATGGGCCCCCAAAGTGAGTAGCATGAGGCAGTAGGGGGGGTGTGCCTGCAAGTTTTTTTGTTTGTTTGTTTTGTTTTTGTTTTGTCAACTTCACTCAAGCTGGGGTCATCTGGGAAGAGAGAAATTCAGTTGAGAAAATGCCCCCATCAGATTGCCTGTAGGCAAGTCTATGGGGCATTTCCTTGGTTGATCTGGGAGGGCCCAGCTCAGTGTGGGTGGGACTACCCCTAAGACAAGTGGCCCTAGGTTATACTAAAAAGAAACAGACCTTAGAGTTGTGAGGAGTAAACTCAGTCAGCAGCACTCCTCCACAGCCCCTGCATCAGCTGCTGCCTCCAGGGTCTGGCTTCAATTCCTGCCCCGACTTCCCTTTATGGTGGACTGTGATCAGGATGGGTAAGACAAATCAGTCCTTCCTCCCTATGTGGCGTTTGTCCACGGTGTTTGTCACAGCAGTAGAAAGTGAATGGAGACAGGGTGTTTCCTGCCTAGCCTCATTCTGGAGAGGCCAGATTACTTAAAGACCTTGGGGACCCTGCAGTGGCCACCACCCAGGCTTTGGAACCTTGCTAAAACGCAACCTTTGTCCCTCTCATATTCAAACAGAGAAAAGAGGCCACAGAAGTAAGCTTCAGCTAAGCCCACTAGCTAGACTGGCCTTTGATTCCCACACTCCTCCTGGGCCTGTTTTAGATGCTGCCTCCTAAGAGCCTCTGGGGCTGGAATGGTCACTTTCATAGCTGACAGTCCTAGTAGCCCGTGGCTTCCTCCACCACAGCCACCTATCGTGACCTGCAGTCTCCGTGACTCCTAACACTGAATGTTCGATAGGCCAGCTCTGAGCTTCCAGGAGCGGGCAACCCTCCTCAGGAATTGTCCCCAGGAGAAGGAGGAGGACACAGGACCTAAGGAAATCAGGTGACATCATTTTCTTTAAGCTCTTGTTCCAAGTTGGTGCTTGGGTAGGAACATAGCAAGGAACACAGAAAAAAAAAAGTCTTCTTACGTTCTATCCACAGGGCTGAGAGCTAATGGAGAGCCCCCACGCTGCCCGCTGTACCCAAGGGCTAGCAAGTCCTCAGCAGAAAGATGTCAGAGGTACCCCAACTATTCTGGGACCAGAGACTATAAAATGGCAGTATCTCGCCTGACTTGGCTCAGTGGAGCCAAGGTTCTTTCTCATCAGCTCTGGTCAGCAGGGCCCTGCTGGCTCAGTTTGCACTAATGGGGTCAGGATTGCAGGCTCAATATCTATTTGTGAAATTAGCTCTGCTCTCTTCTCAGGCTTAGTCTGAGTCCTGACCCTGGACTCTGAGAGAGAAAAGAAGCTTGCTGAGGTTCCACGGCTATGAAGGGAGGACAGCCTCCTGGTGCGGGGAAGGCTCACACATAAACAAACTCAGGGTGGGAAGGCAAGGACTCCAGGTGAGCTAACCTAGGCTCATCTGCAGAAACTTCTCAGCTAGACCACATTCTTCTAAAAGGTGTTACATGAGACACTGAGACCTAGCTGTTATGAGGATCGATAAGACCTGGGTGCTTGCGGGTCTTCCGGTGCCCGTAGGAAGAAACAGACGTCTTATATCTTCTGAGAAACTGCAGAAAGAAGAACCTATGTCTCACCAGGCATCCAGTGGCCAGGGACTTGTGTTAATCATTGACAGGGGCTGCTCCAGCCTTCAAGGGGACTGCAGGGTAATTACTTCTGGGCTCCAGGCCACACGCTCAGTGACATTATGACAGCAGTGTCTGCCTTCTGAGCCTTGTGGAGACGGAGAAGGGAGTCTCCTCCAGGGTTGTTGCAAGGCTCAGAGTGAATACACAGCAACAGCAACAGCAGAGGCAAGCAGGCAGGCAGGCAGACAGGCAGGCAGGCAGCAGGGCCAGGCGCCTGGGAGTTGAGAAAGCAATGCCAAAGGAGGGCAGATCCAAAGAGCCAGAGTCTGATAACACCCACCTCAAGCAGGTGGCTCAGTCTCCCAACCATCGGCTTCCTAGAAAGTGTGCAGAATGATTCTCCCTCCTTCAGTCCCAGTTCAGATTGCCCTTTACTGGCCATGCATCCACACCGGCCTGTCCTTTTTCTGTCTCCTCCAAACAAGCCCCAGAGACCTGACAAGGAGCCAGCATCCTCACCTGTCAGGTGAGCGGTGTCTTTCCCACAACATGGAAACAGTCTTAGGACATGGACTTCTGGAGGGCATGACCCCTCCTCGCTCCTCCTCAAGCCCAGAAAACAATGTATTCGCCAGCCCTGTTATGTATTAATTTCTGAAAGCCTCGTTCATGCAGACATAACACATCCACCCACATGAGTAAATGCTTAGACAGACATAAAACCACCAGTACAATTATCAGGCCCCCGCAGCTACTGGGATCAGACCCGGAAGCCCTACTGCATGCTCTATAGAGTTCTGGGTACCCTGGGCAGAGGGAGTCCTGCTCTGAAGCCCATACATACTACATGCCTGTCACCAGGCATTATTCTACATATGCCTCGGGCCTTGCTGCCTGGCTGGGAACACCAGACACTGGCCCCAACAATGAGGGGCAGAGCAGGGTGGGGAGCGGTCCTGTTTGAGACTTGGCAATCCCAGCAGTGGTGACATGGACACTTATTTGTAATTTGTGCTTTGCCTACCAGTGTGGACCAAAGGCAGCCGGCTCAGATGTTAAGAGGCATAGGAGCCCCAGGAAGGAAGGGGAGCACAAGGTGATGAATGTCCTCAATCCTACCCCAAGATCAGGGCCTCCTGGAAGACATTGAAATTAGTTCACAAGCTTTGCTACTGACCCTGAACCAAGCCTTTATCTTATGAGCCCCTGATCCTAGTCATGACTGACCTTTGATCCAGCTCAAAAGCTGAGCCTTAAAAAAAAAGCTGAGCTTTGGTCCCAATCACAAGCGAAGTCCTAGTGGTCACACTCTTGAGTCTAGACCACATCCTCGGGCTGAGCCCTGATCTTCATCAGAAACTGAACTCTGACCCTGACCACAGAATGAGCCCAGCTTCCAGTCACAGGCCTCAGGTGAGAGGCCTCCAGTCTCTACACCCTCATTTTTCTAAAGGATTCAATAAACAGCACAACGTGTTTCTCTGGTGGACTGAGCACAGACACCCTGGCTGACTATCCCGCTTTCCCCAGAACCTAAGCCAACCTACTGGAACAGGGACTTAGATGGTACTCTAGTGTGCTACCAAAATCCCAGCAGTTAGCCCTGCCAGGGGAAGATCTGGAGGGTAGGTCTCTGGACCTTTGTAGAGAGACACCACATAACCCAGTGCGTTCTGGTTTTGTCTTGGACGGGAACTTCCTCAGAAAACTTTCTCTATGCCCTGGCTTCCGGCTACACAAGGAACACCCTAAACAAGGAGCTTGCTTATGTCTTTCCTCTGGGGCTCTGAGCCTAATAGAGCCCCTGTACCTGCTTGTTACTCCTTTTCCTGAGCCCCTCCATAACGTTTTGATTCTCAGGAGGATATTCCCGAGGAAAACTTGTATAATTAAGTTTTTAAAGCAAAGGAGAAAAGAGGAGGGGAGGAGGAAGGAGGAGTGAGGGCAGGCATAAGTTCCGAGTCCTGAAGATAAGCTGCTTCTTCCCAATCATGAGATTTGGGATGAATTGCTCCCTGACCCCCAGAGTAACCTTTTCTATAAAATTAGCATGATTAAACCATCTGGGGGCCACTTTGAAGAGTAAATGAGTTAAAATATATCCAGTTCCCCACAGGACCTGGCCTGTGACAGCTGCTTCGTTCATGATGGTAGCTCTTGGTCTATAAACCCGCCTGACGTTAGTCTCCCTATTGGAGTGAAGGGTTCTGAACTCAGACGTGATAAGGGTTTGGGTAGCTAGATGAAAGGTCAAGCTGGATATGAAAGAGATTCCATAGGAACAAACAGCCAGGGTCTAGGGACTGGAGACAAAATGGAAACCCTAAGCACAGCTGGAAGGTGAATAGCTGGCTCCTGTGCTCTGGACTGTGAGGTGAAGACACTGAGGCCAGAGCTGCTCTCCCCAATATTTTTGAGAGAAGTTTCCAACCTGCGTGTGTGCGTGTGTGGTGTGCGTGGTGTGTCTGCATGTGTATGTGTGTCTGTGTATGAGTGTGCGTCTCTGTGTGTTTGTCTGTGTCTGTGTGGTGTCTGTGCGTGTATCTGTCTGTGTCTCTGTGTGTGTCTGTCTGTGTGTATGTGTGTCTATGTGTCTGTGTATCTATGTGTGTCTGTGTGTGTATGTATGTATGTCTGTGTTTCTGTATGTGTGTGTGTGTCTGTGTGTGAGTGTCTGTGTGTATATGTGTGTCTGTGTGTGTGTCTGTGTGTGTGTCTGTGTGTATGTGTATCTGTGTGTGAGTATGTCTCTCTGTTTGTCAATTTGTGTGTGTATCTGTGTGTGTATGTGTGTCTGAGTGTATGTCTGTGTGTGTATCTCCATTTGTCTGTGTGTCTGCGTGTGAGTGTGTGTCTCTGTATGTCTCTCTGTGTGTTTGTCTATGTGTGTTTGTATGTCTCTCTGTGTGTGTGTGTATGTCTATGTGTGCCTGTGTGTGAGTGTGTGTCTGTGTGTTTGTCTGTGTATGTGTGTCTGTGTGTGTATGTGTATCTGTGTATGTGTGTGTTGTATGTATGTGTACATCTATGCAGGTGTTTATAGCTGTGTGGAAACCAGAGGTCACCACCAGTTCACTTGATTGCTCTCCATCTTATTTTGGGGGATAGGGTCTCTCACTAAACTTAAGACTCACCCGTTTGGTTATGTGGTCTGGTTAACACGGCCCAGGGATCCTCCTGAACTTACCTCCAGACTGGGATTAAAGGCACAAGATATTGAACCTGGATTGATGTGGACACTGGGCATCCAAACTCATGTCCTCAGTACTTAGAGGGCAAGCACCTTACTGTCTGATCTATGGCCTCAGCCCCCTATATATCCAGGCTCACATCCGTCACAATGCACTACGCCGGCCAAACAGCTTATCTCCGTGCCGAATCTGCTCCACGGGATACAGAGCACACAAGTACTCTTCGGTGTTATCCTGAGCATCCTCTGTGCTAGAGAGCTCGACACCTCTCAGTACTGCCTCCTGCCCCAGCTCAGTCTTCCTGATGGTAGAAAGTGTCTTGAGTGGCTCCCTGGCCCTTGGGACCACAGATGTCCAGGTCCCTGGCAATGCTTTCTCAGCAAGGAAGCCTGGCTGGCAGAGAGCATCCTTTCCAAAGCCAAGACAATGCCCCTGCCCTCCCGTGGCCCTCTCTGGCTGGGAAACGTGGATTCTTCAGCATCCCCTGGGCCCAAGCAGGACTGCCTGGCTGGCCTCTGTGGCCTTTCTATTAATTAGCAACTGGCAGTAGCAACTTTGTAAGAGCTCTCAAGTCAGGCTGGAGCCATGGCCGACTCCGTTACACGACAAGCCCCCAAGGGACTGGGCCAGGACCTTCTGTGCTACATGGTTTCCCTCTTGGTATTCAGTGTTGTGGCAGACACAAGGGCCACTCAGGCTTCTCTGACTTGTCCACCCTGTTATCTGACTGGAGGCTAAGAGAGGGACAAAGAAGTTGACAGGCAGGCCTTTCCCATAGGGAAGGCTGCTAGTCAGGGACAGGAACAGAGAAAGAACACAGGATTGGAACAGATCCCCTGCTCAAAGTATAAGGCAGCTGCTATTCAGGATGCCTCTGTTCCCTTCCAGCTGGACACTGTCGCAGCTACCTGTCACCCCTGGACTCTCACTGACAATGTCTACCTACTCTGGAAATCTCATTGCTGTAAGGTATACCGAAGTACTCTCTCCTGTTCTTCCCTCTCTCAGGCCTCAGCCTCTGACCCATAGGACTGGAGAGAAGCTGAAAGACTGGTGACATGCCCTCTGGTCACCTGGTCTCTTCCTGCTTGTTCTCCAGCTTCCTCCAGAAGGCAGTATGCAAACCCAAACCAAACCTGTGAGGGCAGGAGATGAGTCTGACATCCTGGGGTACAAGCTGATCTCTGAAGCCCAGGCCCCACCTAACTTTACAGTTAGGTGCCTGCCCTGCTGAACTGAAACTGGGGCTGGAGGCAAGGATTCCACTGCCAAGGGTATAGGAAACAGTCTTGGGGCCTTGCAAGCATGCCTTAAACATGTGGGCTAGAAGCTCAGGACTCCACGCCTGATCCCAGAGCACCAGGAATATCATTACACACCGGAAGCTGCATTTTAACTAGGTCCCAGGGTGAGGTAAGATGGATAACACTCCAATGAGAAGCTTCATTAAAACAACCAGAGTGCCACCCAATGCCACCAGGCAGCCAGGAGGAATAGATGAATGGTTTGAAGAAACATAAGGAAGACTTGGAAATGTGACGTCTTCCAACCTGGAGAGGAGGGCAGATGAGCAGGCAGAGAGAAGAGCACCGTTGGGTCTCCCTGTATGATGTCTGCGACCTACCAGCCTTATTTCATAAAACCAAAGGGTTAGAGACCAGGCCAAACATGAAGGCAGCCCCAGACCCATCAAGCAGTTCCCAGTCTTAAGAGCTAGAACAAAGCTACAGAGAGAACTGGATAGTCAAGGGGCTTAGCCCCCGGCCCAGTGGGTTTCCAGGCACCTGTACTCATGAAGACAACATCCCCTAAGCTCTGCTAGCTCCAGTGAGGAGTGCTGCACAGCTGGAGAGTCCGCTGCCCACTGTGCCACCAGTCAAGCACCAGCAGGGCAGCTCACCTTGGAATTCCCCTCTACACCAAGGCGCTCTCCCCTCCCTGCTGCCTCTGCCCGCTGTGTCTTTCACCCAGCTTCCCACATACCCAGCAGGAACAGCTGGCCCCAAAAAAAAAAAAAAAAAAAGGCTCCCCTTAGAAAGGGCCTCCAAACTCCCAAACCCGGAACCAGGCTGCCTCTTTCCTGAACAGTCCTTCTCAAGGCTGCAAAGAAAAGGGCATGGCAGTGAGGCTGAGAAATAAGCCAGCGGTGAGTCCTCAAACTCTCTTCCCTTTCACAGGCTTCTAACTCTGATCCCTGACTGCTTATGCACTCTGCCAGCAACGAGAGACCCACGTCCAGATCACAGAGGGAGACCCAGACCCCACTCACACCATACTAGGCCCCAAGGAAGGCTAGTACCCCACCCCTGCAAGGGCCTAGATCCTCTCTTGGCTTGGCCTCTGCAGCAAAATCCACAACCATCGGGCCCCACATGATTCTCAATTTAGGGAAGCCTCAGACACAGGAAACTGTCACATTTCATGTGCCTGCATATGTATGTGTTTCTCTAGGTACTGACTTGGTAGTTTCTAACAGATGATCCATAAAGTTCCTGATCACAAACTAGTTCAGAACCCCTGGCCAGAATCCAGGACAGAAGTCCATGTGGTTCACCCAGGATCAGGGGGAGGAAAGAGTGAGGGCAGGGAAGGTATTTGACGGCTTGCTCGCTGTAGGCTCTCACATCAACTGTGTATCTACAGTTGTTCAGTTTGTGTCTAACGCAGACATGGACAAGAGGAGTCCCATTTTCTGGGCAGGAAAACGGAGGCTCACAGAAGGCTGAAGCAGAACCTCATAGCAAACAGGTTGGGCAAGGGATGTGTATGGATAAGCGGCATTGATCTGGTGCAGGGACCAGCCACACAATGTCTTAGGCAACGTCTAAGAGGCAACATCATCGCGGTATCCAGAATTCCAAAGCCCAGTTGCTTTGGCTCCAGTAAAAAGATGCTTTTATATCCTTCTGTCTCTTCCTTTCCTTCTGGATTTAAAAGGATAAAGTGAGGACAAGAGGCGACCCAAGCTTTTGCCTGATCTATTGTCAAGGCTGAGCTGCTGTTTGGGGCACAATGGTAGACCCAGAGCTAATATCCAGATAAGAATTTCCCTGACAACCACCATGTCCACCCACACATCCCCAAGACACAGTCTCCAACATACACACAACCAGGTCAACTCCCTGAGCCCAGTGTTTGAACTTTTAGCCAACCAGCCTCCAGGACAAAAGCAGCTGCACCTTCTCTCGAGGTCCCTCCCTACTCTCTTTCCTCCCCGTCCCATCTTCTTGGGAAACCAGTATTATCTAGTTAATGTGTTGTGTGTTCTTAGGTTCCAACCATCAATCCCAGGCTTCTAGGATAGACATCAGTTTGGGAGGAAGGCTGTTCTGGGACCTTGGTTGATAGCCTGGGGAAATGTCCTGAGGGCTGCCACATGCTGGTCTCTTCCATTAACAAACTGTAAGTATGAACTTCAAACAGCCAATGGAGTTGGAGAAGAAGGGAGGCCTGAAGCCTTGGGGACTGCAGAAGCCACATGAATAGCTAGTGTGATAGGAATGGTACAGACACCGAGCAGAGACGACTTAGTCTCTCTAGGTCACTACCCAAGTTATGGTGAGTCTCAGAGCAAGTCCGTGTCCTCCCAGGGAAAGGTACCCAAGCCCTCCTCTCCCCAGACAGGAGATGTCAGAAGCAGCCCATCACAGCCAGCCCTGAACTCCAAACCGCAAACTCAATCTATCATGGTTTGCTGGTGATACTTTATTAAGCCAATTCTGCAAGATCAATGCTTCCTGCCAGTCAAAATGATGAATAAATCCTCTGTGGGTCTGGGAAGTGCTTGCAGAAGCTCTGGTGGGCGATGATGTCTGTCCCCAGATAAAGACCTAAGGCCAGCACCCAAAACTTTGTGGTTCAAGGCTTGAGTTCTCCAGGGGGAGTGGTGGCTTGGAAGGAGTGATGATGGGTTTTCTAAGGTTAGCAGATTCAGCTAATCCCTTATCTCTCTGACTCCTAAAGCCAAGACTTGGCCTAAGAGGCAGAAGGGGCATAGCCACTGGCCTCCAAAGACTCACACATTGTCTTGGACTGATTTCCATCCTACAGACCCAGCATCAGACAAGGCTAGGCATGGAAGATGAGCGGTTCCAGCTACAGTTTCTGTTGCTTGTTACAAACCCACATTGAAACCCAGTTGGACCCCTGTTCTGTTGTCTATGTCGCAGACTTCATGTCTCCAAAGCCTGGTTCAGTGGGGCCTCTACAGCAAAGGGCCTGCAAGCTGGTATGTTATGAATGGCACAGGTAAGACTAGGAAGTGTCAGGTGTGGGGGGGGGGCACTGGGAAGGGGGATGGGTGGCTTCAGTCCCAGATCTTCACCATCTGAGGGAAGATGTGTGGGGAGGGCAAGGCTTTGCAGTCAGAAGTTCTCCATCAGTTCCTGTCAGTGGAGGTAAGCCGTGCCTGAGGTTGATAATGGGGCTTGAAGAAACGTGTGAATGGAAGTTTTCCCACAACCAATAGGGACAGAAGTTGAGCACTTGATTAGAACACATTAGCAATCTCAAGTGATCAATACTGGACCTGTCTGTCACCACCTCTGAGGAAAGAGAAGCCTGGGGCACTCAGGGACAGCAGAGGCAAAGGAGACATGGCTCCTGTCCTCGTCTCTGTGGTTCAAACCAGGAGCATCAGCTCCCAGTCCCAGTTATGGGAGTTCCCGAAGGATCCTACCAAGGACCTTTGCTCATATCGTTTGAAGACAGCAGCTCTGTCTAGCAAGCCTACTGCCTCCTTGTCCTCTGAGAATAGGAAGCCTGGATATTCGGGTTAGAAAGAACTATCTCCCAAGAGAAACGGGGGAAAGGAACCAAAAGAGGGTGCTTCTCCTTATTCACCACCTATTTTAAGCCACCAAAGTGTTGTCTGACTGGTCATTCCCAGCCAGAGAAATCTCTCTCATTGGACAGAAAATAGCTTTGCTCTCATTACAAATCCAGCTGCCCTGGAGTTTCCAAAGAGGCTCCAGTCGGCAAAATGTTCCTTTATACAGGCAGGCCAGCAGGTAGGCAGGCAAGGGAGATAAACAGGGCAGGACACAGGGAGAGGACAAAAAAAAACCAGAGAGATCTTCATCCTAATCTGGTGTGCTGGGAAGGCCTCAAGAGACCGGAGAGAGTGGAGACTCAGAACCTTGACTGAGACAAAGGCATACTCAATGCAAACCCAGAGGCAACTCATAACCCCTCGTGGACACAGCTCAGTCAGTCCACAGGCCCAAGTGGTATCCCCTGATCATTGGCATTAGATTCAGGGGGTGCAAAAGGGGACAAGATCCCTCTCCCTGACTGGTCTAGGGACCCATGAGAGACCTTGTAGTTGCTAGAGTTTAGGCCATTGGGATAGGGATAGGACTCTGGACCAGTTTGAGAATCAATAGGCAGCCGCATGTCAGTAAGGACAGCAGACATCTTCACTGACCACTGTGAGCAAGGTCATTGTGCCCTGCCAGTGTGGAAGTTAACTGTGTAGGGTACCTGCTCCTGGTACACCACTCAACGTGAGGGGCTGGGTAAAAATGTGTAGAGGGCTTTCATCCTGGGCCTGAGGCCCCAGAAACCTCAGTCCTCCAGGAATCTGGCTGCAGCTTCACAGGCCCAGCAAAATATTAATACCTGCAGTCAGCACCCAAGGAGCTGACCCAGCTGCTAAGATGGCTATCTCCCTCTATGACCCTTCTCTGCAAGCTGAATGACAGGGGGAGGTGCGTGGTTTGGACAATTGGAGCTCTCTACCCTGGCTGCAGGCAGGGCTAGGCCAAACTCAGAACACCTTTGAGCTTGCCTCCAAAGTGGCCCACATCCCAGAAGAGAGAAAGGAGACCCAGGAGCCTGAAGACTGAGGAGGTTCCCAGTGTACTGCAGGAGGTCCGGGGGTGTCTGGGACGCTCCAGGCACCCCACTTCTCTTGGAGCTCCCAGCGCGAGCAAGGAAAGTTAACTCGGGCCGGGAGGCAGGACTGGAAAGAAAGCATGCCTGCAACTACACAAGGCATCCACAGCATCCCCACCTGGCCTCTTACCTGAAGTCACTATACGGGTGGATAATCCAAAACCCAGCTGACTTAACCCTCTCCTGCTCGCGTTCCACCGCTTTCTGGCTGCCGAACATCCTTAGGGAGAATTTGTTGACCCCAGGTTGCAGCATGGCACCGAACTGGCGCTGCATGAAGCCGCTCTGGCCCAGACGCACCTCGGCCTCGGGGAGGATCTGGTCGCTGGCGGCCGCGCCTCCCTCCACTTTGATAGCCGTGTCCGCCGAGGGCTGCTCGCCGGAGGCAGAGGCCGGCTGCGGCGGCTGCTGGGGCGGCGGCGAGGCTGCGGGCTGTGCCGCGGCGCCCGGGCGCTCGGGCTCGGTCGCCAGGCCCGGGGGCGTCCTGTCCTCGCCGGGGGACGCATCGCCCTCAGCGGCGATGAGCCGCCGTTCCTCCCCGGAGTCATGCAGGTGCCCGAGACTGCTGCCGCCCCCTGCTCCACCACTGCCGCCGCCCCGGCTGCCCAGCGAGGCCAGACTCCCGCGGAAGCGCCTGCAGTCACCGTTGGTGCTGGACTTGCCGGCGCTGCGGCCCGGCCCCTCGCTGTCTGTCGCCCCGAGGGCCGCACCCCGGGACTCCGAGCAGCCGGCGGCCACCGAGGGCGAGGGCGAGGGCAGCGGCCGCAGTCGGATGCTCCTTCGGCTCGGGTCTTGGCGGCCCCCGGCCCCCTCATCCTCACCATCCTCTTCCTCGTCCATGATCCACGCCTTGGCCCCCACCTGCTGCGGAAGGCTGTAGAGCCGCTTGCGCATGGACGGCGGCAGCTTGTCCATGGTGCCGGGGACTGGGCCGGGGGCAACGGTGCGGGTGCGGCACGGGGGACCCGCTCCAGGTGCGCCTGCCAGTGAGGACGCGTCCTTCGCTGCCTCACGAGCCCATGATCGCGCCGGCTGCGCGCCGAGGGGAGGCTCCTTGTCCGGCTTGCGGGTCCCCGGGTTCGTTGCGCTGCACCTCCTCCCGGGCCCGGCTTGGGAGCGGGGACCCCACGCTCCCTCCCTTTCTTCCCTCCCTCCTGCGATCAGGGGCGCGGCGCGCGGCCCGGCTCCAGGCGCCCCGCCCCCGCGGGGAACAATGGGCGCGGGCAGCGGCGGCGCTGCGGCCACAGCGCTCCGGGAACCGCTCCCGAGCGCAGAGCGCACTGACCGCGCGGTTCCCGGGAGTGCGTCCGGCGGGCGTCTGGGGCTGGCTGTCAGTGCGTGTGACCGCCGGGGCTCTGCAGCCGGCCACCCGGGTTCTCGCTTTGCCTCCTCTAGCTGAGCCCAGCCGGCCCGGTCCTGGAGACTCCCGCCGCAGCCAAGCGGAGCCCAGCGGCCCGCCGGGCTTACATCAGCCGCCGCCTCTCCCGGAGCGCCCTCCGGCAGCGCTCGGGCTCCCGCGCCCCGGAATATTCATGAAGCCGCCGCAGCTCGCGGGTTGCCATAGGAGCGGCTTCTGCAGCCCGGCCTGCCTACCTGGGCTTCTTAAAGGGGCAGCGGCGTCCCAGCCCAGACATAGAGGGGGGCGGAGGGGGGCGGGCCCGGCGAGGGGCGCAGGGCGGAACCTCGCCAGACCTCAGGGACTGAGGTAGGAGGCATCCTTACTCCGGTGCGCGTAATGATTTCTGCTGGCCATGGGCTGAGAGCTCCCCCCAAGTGAGGGCTCCGGTTGGGGCTCAAGATTGGGGGGCGGGGTTTCCCAGTCTCTCCGGCGAGCTTCGGGCTTTCCTTGCCTAGCCTGCTCTCTCCACGCTGGGGTCTCGGACCCTCCTCTGGGGAGGCGTGTCGGTCGTAAGGCTGCGGAGCGGCTGCTTTCCCGCAACTCGCCTGGAGAGGGGGTTTCCGGAAAACGCTTCGAGTCCGGGCGGCTCCCAGGGTTTTCCCGAGCCACGGGCGGGGGGCGAACCTCGCGTGGGTCTTCCCCGGCGCGGCGAGGAGGGCTTGCGGGAAACTCTCCAGGCGCTCACTGGGCGCGCGGGTGGGCCCGCTTCTGCGAGGTAAGACTTCGAAGAAATGCGCCGACCGTAGCAGTCACAGACGCGGGATCCCAGCGCCGGACTTCCCACCACCCACTCCCCAGCGCCTTCCCCGGAGCATTTCGATGCAGGGTTCCCAAGACCGACGGGCCGTAGCCAGGAGGCTATGGGCAGGCTCCTCTGGCGACCTGACACTCTGGGGAAGGCTTTGAATCCCTCACCTTGTGCTTCCATCCAGTCGAGACACCTTCTTCTGTGTGCACCAGCGTTAGAGGGTTCCATCTCCACCCAGACACACTCTTTACCCGCCTCAGCATCTACACAGCCCAGCCTCCATTTGATCCCTCTCATAAGCCAGTCAGACATGCTCCTGGGCTTCTTCTCGCTCCCTGTGTTACATTCTCGATTTAAGGGCAAATCCCAGTAGCTCAACCTACGGTATAGCTTAGGTACCCACACTTTAGGACAGCCCAACACCCAACATTAGCTTTAAAAAAAAAAAAAGTGAAGGGGTGGTTCAGAGGGAGAACTGGCTAGAGAAGGTTGGAGTCTGTGTCAGCCGAGAAATAGACCCGCGGACAGGAAGACAAGAAGGTCCGCAACTCTGACGAATAACATGCGTGAAGTTTAAATCTGAAATCTTAGCTCGCTTGTGTCCATACACATATCCAAAGTGGGAATTTTGGAGGCAGCTGGGTTTGGGCAGTGGGCAGCCTAGCAGGGTCTTTTCTGCTCTACCCACTGGACCACAGGACTTCGCACAGGGGCGGGGATGTCTAGGGTGATGACATCACCCGGTGCTGGCATTTCTACTTTTGAGCAGTTCTGAGCTGACAGTTCCCCGCACAGATGCCGGGAGGCACGATCTCGCAATGTCCTTGGGTCTCCTTGAGGAGTGCTCTTAACTGCCTGAGAGCCCTGACTGCCCGATGGATGAAGACCTCCCTTTAGCTCACTTGCTACAGTTTCTCTGATCACCGGAAAGCGACCTGCAGTGACCCAGCTGCAGGAAGGCAGTACACACAAGGCATCCTTTCCTGACTAACCCACATATTGGTTATGTCTCCACTTCTGGCTCGTATTGAGTGAGTCCCCATTAATCTGAACATCAGTGACACCAGGCTGCCCTTGTCCCTCTGGATTAAGTTCCTTGTGGGGGAAAGGCAAGACTAACTTAAACTCAGAAGCCTGGGCAACCATCACAAGGGTGAACAAAGAGCAGATCGACTCTATCTGAAGCAAGGGACCCTGAAATCTAACTACTGGTGCTAAAAGGAACCCCGAGTGGGGGGAGATGAGGATGAGACTAAGATTCTGTTTCCTAGCAACCACTGTCCCAGGCTGGCCAGGGGCTGCCTGTCGACTCTTTCTCTAACACCTCACTCAACTTCAACTCAATTACCACAAGCCATGTAGAGCCAACTCTGGGTATAGAATTGACACTTAGATAAGTCAGACCATAATAACCCCCTATTGAGACTGAGCTTCTCCTGTATCCTCCATATGGGGAGGCTAATAGAGGATTTCTGCTTGCTGGTATGCCAGCAAAAATCTGAGGGGCAGGGGAAGAGGATGGAACCTTTGTGGGCTCCATGTTAGGAGGTTAGACTCATGCTCTGGAATAGAGAGGAAACCAGAACTCACGAACTACAACATATTAGAAGCTAGATCACGTCTTCCCCAAGAGAGATCTGGAAGCTTGCTAAGCCTGGCCTACTTAGGGAAGGCTTCCTGGAGGAGGGGGATTAGATTTAATGAGAAACACATACCAACCAAGAGGAAGATGTCTTGTGTCCTGCTCTTCTTACACCCTCCACTCCGTTGGGTTTTTTGAGACAGAGTCATTGAACCTTTAGCTGGGTTGGGGGCAGCCCGGATCTTCCCGTGTTCCCCACCCTTCTATGCTGTAATTACAGGTATGTACAGCCACGCCCAGATTTTATGTGGCTGCTGGATATTAAGACTCAAATCCTGAGGATGGAGAGATGGCTCAGTGGTTAAGAGCACTGGCTGTTCTTCCAAAGGACTCAGGTTCAATTCCCAGCACCCACATGGCAGCTCACAACTGTCTGTAACTCCAGTTACAGGGGACCTGACACCTTTACACACACACATACAAGCAGGCAGAACACCTCCATAGCCCCTATGACCAGTACCTTATGTCTTATTTATTTAAACTACCTGAAATTGTCATTAGTTGGGCCAAATGTGGCCAAATTTTGGCAATGTTCTTGTTTCTGTTTGCAACGAGAGAGCTAAAGCCCAGAAAGGGGAAACAGTTTGCCTCAGTGAGAAAATGGTGGAGCTGGGATTCCAATAACAATTCCTTCCACAGGTCAGGCTCTGCCCTGGTAGCCAGCTGCCTTTCCCAGGTGGGGAGGGGCAGGCACGGGTGCGGGGTGGGGGTAATGTAGACTACTATTTTGAGTGTAACGTTGTCTCCTTCCTTTCTTAGAAGGCTGTGTGTTCTGAGATAATATCCTTGCCACTTTATGAAATCATAGAGCTAGGAAATGTGTTTGGTCCTTTTGTTTGTTTTCTTAATGTTCTTGGCCAAATAACAAAACTTGGCATGCTGTTCTGTGTTTGTTCCCCCAAAGAGGAATCATTTGGAAACATTTATCTGTGAATTCCAGAAGCCTGAGGGCCCAGGCTGGAAACCACAGCCAGGAGTGATAGGAACCAAAAGCCGTGGGGTTCAGTCATCCTCTGATACTAGCTGCCTGGGTGCACCTCATCTTCCTCCTCTGTAACAGTCACCTCACAAGTTGTCATGAAGACTAAGTGAGGAGACGCATGAGGGGAACAGACAACCCCACCTGTGGTGCTCCGTTCACATTTCATGATGGAATCTGGAATGAAGACTGCATCAACCAATGGCTGGGGAGACACTTGGCCCTTGAAATCCATATGTTCATCTTGAAAATTCCTGTAGGGATGAAAGAGATGTTTTGCTGTACAGAACTGTTTCCTTTAGTTGTCACCCCTGGTAAGTCCTAGCTGGGTCCCCAAGGGAGATCTTCCCTCAGGCATGGGCACTTACCCTGCCCCCACCCCCAATAAGCCCTACAGGCAGCTAAGTGGAATCGGAGGCAGCTTGTCTTGACACTGGGATCAGGATCGCCTCCTCCACAGAAGACAGGAATAGGGGTCACCAGACATGTATGCACCTCCACCTTTTTCTCCTGTGAGGATTTAATCCTCCCCAGTGTATCTCCTGCTCAGCTATGCTAGGCAGTGAAGGGTGGGTCACACATATGGAGGCTTCCTACTGAGAGCCTGACTCGGAGACCAGATTTCTCTTTCCCACCTGGGAAGCAGAGGGACACATGAGGTGGCTCCAGGGGGACTGATGTGCATGAGAGTAAGTCAGTTGGCCAAATCTGTCCAACCTTAGGTGCCCCATTGTTTGCTCAGGCTTCCAGAGCTGGTGCTTGAGAAGGCTCATAGATGCCTTGCTGGTTGAGGCACGAGGCCATCCCAGAGGGATGAGTGAGGACCACGGGGAGCGTTTCAGATGCTCAGGGCAATGGCTCTCGTGAGTGCGGTCAAGGTGGGACTTCTGAAGGAGGTAGCAAGTGAGGTGTGAGCTTGGTTTTCTGGGCAGTGGGAAGAAGGGGAGGTGGGGGAGGGATGAAGCTATGGGGTAGGGGAGATCCTGAATATGGAGTGGCTTGGTGAGGAGGAGGCTTGCTGTATTCACTCAGTGGGATCCACAAAGGATGGGATGATCCGCACGTACCCGTCTTGGAGGGCTGCTTATCTTTGTTCTCAGTTGGTTTTAAGGGAAAATCTGTGAGTAATGGATCCCCTTACCCCTCTTCCTAGCACCCCTCAGGCCAGCCTTGGGGCCTCAGCTCCCCATCTATCAGCTTTCTCCCGTCCCGTGCACCCGCTGTTCCTCAGGGATTCTACTGGGGCGTGGGAAAGATCCTGGCTCGAAAAAGTACCGTGAGCCAACATGCTCACCCACCCCCGAATCCCATTAAGACAGTAGAGAGCCAGAAAACCCTTACAGGCTCCCCTTCTTGTTGAGTTGAGCGTCTACTTTCTTGGTAGTTCTGCCTGATTTCTTTAGGATCTAGGAGAGGAAGCTATTGAACTGTCCTGGGCTTCATCCCTTGCCTGGGCACAAGGTCCCACCTGGGAATCCTGAGACCCTCATACATGTATGAGCTCAAAGCCCTTCCAGCTTCAGGCCAGCCATGGCCCCCCTACCGTCCTTCCCTCAGCCGCCTCCTGTCCTGTGTACCCGCTGTTTCCTAGGGACTCTGCCAGGGAATGGGTGGGATCTCATGCCACCTCTTGGCCCTGAATGGGGTGGAGAAAGATATGCTGACAGCTCAGGCAGGCCTGGACTATGTCTCTGTGTCCTGCCAGGGCTCCAGGACGTCTGGGCCACCTGGACTGGGAGCCAGGCTGGAGAGGGGGGCACTGGGAGGGAAGGCCCCTGAGGTGCCAGCAGAGAGGAGCTGCCAAGGAGTTAAGTGGAAGAGACTCCTCAGCCCCAAGTCTGGATCTTACCATCTGTCAGAGCGTCAGTAGGTTCAAACAGACACACACACACACACACACACACACACACGAGGACAGTTTAAACAGCCTGGACTAGAGGCTTGAGGGAGGGAGAAACAGAATGAGCTGGATGTAGGGAAAACAACTGGAGCAGCTCTGGGGAATGGAGACTGAAGACAGCTGCGTATGTGGGGCTTTTCCAGGGACCCCAAGATGATGCAGGGAATAGACTTGGCTCATGGCCTCCCACTGGCCCAGGGAGGGCAGCTCACACTGTCCCTCGCCATCTCTTCAGCCCTCTCCTCTTCCCTCTCCCCTGACTTGACATGACTTGACATCACTTGTTCCCATCATGAAACCAATTATCTGTGTACTGAGTGCCTACCTCATGACTCTGAGACTCGGCATACCATCTTCAGGTACAAGAGACTGTGGCAAGCATGAGACAAATTCCCTAAGTCACAGAATGCAGGCCAGGCCCCAAGGGCATGTGATGTGACCAGAGGACCACAGAGCAGAGGATGGAGTTTCTGGAGGAGGGGCAAGGGACTTAGGTTTGAATCTGTCTCTGGAGACATCAGGTGCACTTTGGAGACATGGAGACAGACAAGTGGAGGGGATGCCAGGTGAAGGGCACACTGTGAGCAGAGAATGGCCAAGGGGAGCCATGAATGGGGATAGGTCACAAGGACACCAAGATGGGTTGGATCTGGAGAAGACAATGGGGAAGGAGCTACTGAAAGCAATTTAAGATAAGATTCTGGAAGAACCATTGAATTGTGTGCCCTGGGAACCCAGCCTTGGGCTTAGCT
The DNA here is from genome assembly GCF_004785775.1 of Grammomys surdaster. Classification (NCBI taxonomy): domain Eukaryota; kingdom Metazoa; phylum Chordata; class Mammalia; order Rodentia; family Muridae; genus Grammomys; species Grammomys surdaster. The sequence continues at coordinate 3,216,501 of NW_021604686.1, read as the reverse complement.
GTGCAGAGTAAGCCAGAGTAACAATACACTGCATCCCTGTCCCCTGGAGACGCAAGTGGGGTCAAGGAAGCAGACATAAGTGGGGTCCAGGAAGCAGCGTCTGCCCCCTGAGCCCTGTGAGCACAGAGTAAGCACAGCCAGCCTAGGGTACCGGTCTGGGAGCTGCACTCTCCAGCTCCCTATGAAGTATATCTTTTGTACGGGCTCCACAGCCCAGCCTCCCTCCCACAAGCCCTGCACATCAGGATAACCTGCTATTACATGAGCCTTCCGCTGGACGCCTTCCAGGGAGAGACAGTTCCGCTGTGTAATGAGAGCCGTGCCCCGCTGGCCACGCTGTGGGGCCAGAAGAACAGGCAGAGCCTAGGAGAGGGCAGTGGAGACTGGGGCTTGGGCTGTGACAAGGGCTGTGATGGACTGAGGCTGAAGGTGTCATAGAGATGGTGACACAGGACCTGTGTGTGACAGTACTGTGGCAGATGCTACAGTAGGGGCAGAGACACTGTGGCATTGCACTGATGTGATCTCTGAAAGGGGCCATGACAGGAGATGCGACAGAGACTGTGATGCCCTGTGATGGAGTCTGTGGCAGACACTCTGGCAGCAGCGGCGATAAAGGCTATGACATAGAGCTTGCCAGAGACTGACCGTGTAATGGGCTGTGATAGAGACAGTGATGGAGAGTGTGACAGACATTGTGACAGGCGCTGTGATCCAGGCTGTACTGGAGACTTTGTGGGTGACAGGAGTCTGTGACAGGTGCTCTGGCAGGTTCTGTGCAGGGACTCTGACAGGGGACTGACAGGAAATAGTCCTAAGACGGAGACTGTGCTAGCACTGGGACTGAGAAGGGTTCAGTGACTGACGGGCCCTGCCAGTTACTGAGAAGGAGGCTCTAACAAGTCCTGAGAATGTGGTGGCTGGGAAGGAGTCTGTGACAGGTCCTGACAAGGGCTGGGAAGGGGCTGTGGTGGGTCCTATGGCAAGGCCTGTGGTGAGACTTTGACAGGAGCTGAGACAGAAATATGGCTAAATCTGGAACCGTAATCAGAGTTGGGACAACAGTTCCTGGATCCCAGGCCCATACTCCCACGGCCGACAGAGCAGTTGGCGGTGACAGCGCCAACACACAGGCCCAGCCAGGCCCAGGCATGTGTGGAAACATGGGCGGGCTGTGCACGGAAGCTGAGACGGAGACTCCAACAGCAAGCCGAGGGAGGCTGGCTCCCTAGGGCTGCTGTGTGAGGATCACAGTGTCTGTGGGCAGGTCCGTGGCTGCTATACTCTGGATCGGAAATGCCCTCCCAGAGTCACAAGTTGAAGCCATGGTAGCCAGCAGGTGGCACTTCTGGGAGGTGGCAGAGCCTGTAGAAGTTGGGTCAGCAGTAATATATCCTTGAGGGGGAGATTCCAAAGCCAGTTTCTTGGTTGTTTGGCCTGAAGCCTTGACAAAGTGAGCCTCCTCCTCCACCCTGAACTCCCCAAGGTGAAGTTCTCTGTGTCACAGGCCCAAAGTAATAGGGCTAAGTGACCACCCGTGACCTCCCGGAAACATGAACTTCCTTTCTGTTTTTTCTTTACGTCTCTCGTTCTCTTCCTCCCCTCTCCTCTCCTTTCTCTTTCTTTCATGTCTTTCTTTCAAGATATGGATAAGGAGTTCTCACTGTGTAGCACAGGCTAACCTGAAATTCATTTTGCTGAAGCCACCCTTCTCTCCCAGCTTCTGGAGTAGCCAGGACCACGGACATCTATGGTGCTGTACTGAGTTCTTCCTTTAAAGGAAACTGAATTTGTCTGGACTTACAGCTCTGGTGAGCTGACTGCCACTCTGGCCCTCTGGGCCTTTGTTTTCCTCGTAGTGGTTTCCTTTGGAGAACAATTTAGAGGGTGAGCTAGGTGCAGGTATGTATTGGAGGGGCCATCTGCGAAACCCCCAAGTGATTTACTGCAAAACCTTCAGGTCAAGGTGACAGTGAGCTTTCCATAGCTATGAACAATCTTCTCTCTGGTGTGTGAAGATGCTTCCGGGAGGGACACAAATTTGTGCTGAAGAGTAAATGAGCTCATGATGAGGGTAACTAACACTTGCAGAGCTTTTGCTCTGTGCCAGGCAGCATGCCAAGTGCTTAGCACGGATTAACTCATGTAATCCGTGCAGAAACTCCATCAGGTAAGTGGTATTATCCCCATTTCACAGATGATTACATTGAGGCTCTAAATGCTTGACTGAATTGCCTAAGCTCCGAGGTTAGAGAAAGATCATTGGGGCCTGGGGCAGTGACTCCTGGTCTAGCCTTGTCTCTCACCCTTGCTTACCACAAGTAGCTTTCTCAGTCACAGCTACTGTGGTCTCTCTGTTGTTTTGAAGTTGAGAGACGTTGTCAGTGAAAAGGGCACCTTCATACTTGAACTGGATGACACTTGCACGGACATCCTTTCATTCTGTGGCATCCATGGGACTGAGACCACAAGGACTATGTTCAGATCTGTTTTTAAGTCACTGTCTCAGAGCAGAATCTTCATAGAAGGCCACTCTTCTATCCTGGATGGCTGGATGTGTATTCTCCCAGACTGCCATGTTAGGAAGTGAGGTGTGGATATCGTCTCCCTATAAACCCCACCCTCCTGCCTGCTCCTCAGAGGCCCCCATGTCCTGCTTTCCTGGGAAAGGTTCTTTGTCGTCTCTGGCCCTGATTTTTCTGATTTTCGGTGGCCTTCAGTTGGTTCCCCATTCTTAAGGCTGCTCTAGCCTAGAAAGACTCTGCCTTTAACAACTGAAATTCAGCTTTCCTGTCTGAGCTCAGCCCTGTGCCTTCTGCTGCTCTTCAAGGACGTAGAGTGAACCTCAGAGGCACTTTTAGCTCAGGGTGACTCTGTCCAAGCCTTTGCACTAAGTGACTTAAACAAACACTGGCATAGCTTCTAATAGATCAGTACTGTGTGTCTAGGATGGTGACTCTGGCCCCTCGTGGCTCCCGCCTGGAAAAACTCAAAGCTGTCAGAAGGATTCACTGTGCATTCCTGCCAACACTTGAAGATAGGGCCTCTGTCTCCCAGGCTCTGAAGGATGATAGAAGCCTCACTTCCTAAACACAATTTAGAAACCCTAGGTGGTCCCGCCGCTTGGGGAAAGCCCCTGCCTCTTCCTTCCTGGATTTCCTGTGGTTATACACAGCCTTTAAATATCTGCCTTTTGTTTCAGAGAAGTTCAGTTCAGGCTGGATTCTTTCCTATGACAAAAGCTATCACTGACTCAGACTTGCCCTACTTACTGAGTATCCAGCTTGCTTTGTCCTTGCCCACTGCCTGCCTGTGCATCCCTCCCGGCCTCTACCTCCCCTCCCCAGCTTAGATCCCGCGATCCACCACCTCAGATGGTGTCCTCTGCTCCCTTACCTCACCATCTGTCTCCTCAGTCAGCGTACCCATTTAGCTCTGTGTCAACTCAACCAGACCCTCCCCGCAGGAGGCGCACAGACTGTAGCTGCCCCGTGAGGCCCCAGAGGCAACCACGAAGCTCCAGAGGCTGTGCTTCCTCAAATTCAGTTTCTGACGTGCCTCTGTGACGCTTAGCACTCAGGTTGGTTTTCCTCTATCAGCTGCATCCTCCACCGAATCGACCCGTTAACCCTTTGGGTTGTGTTTGTTTAATTTGTTTTTAGGTTTGCTCATTTTATGTCTATGACTATTCTACCTGCTTGTATGTATTTGCACCACGTGTGTACCAAGGAGGCATTAGATCTCTGAAACTGTAGTTACCTGTCATTTCGAGCATCATGTGGGTGCTGGGAGTGGAACCTGGGTCCTCTGCGAGAGCAGCTAGTACTCTTAACTGCCAAGCTATCTGTCCAGCCCCTTGTTTGTTTTTTGAGACAGAGTCTCATGTAGCCCAGGCTGGCTTCCCACTTTATAGCCAAGTAACTGTACGTTTGTATCTGCCTGCCTTTACCTCTCCAGAGCTGGGATTGCTAGCATATACCACCACAATAGGTTTTATGAGGTGCTGGGGATCAGACCCAGGGCTTTATGAGTGCCAGGCAAGAACATTGTCAACTGAGCTAGGTCCCTGTCCCCAATTCTATGTGAGCCCTTGAGTTCCACTTGAACTCTTGTGCCCAAATCCCTACCGCTTACAGTAGGAGCCTTTCTGACAGTAGCAAGCCTGAAGAAAAAACTCTGCTGTCCTGAAGTGGTCCTGGTACCTCTGTTCTTCCCTCACCATCCCATCTATACTTCTCAATGACGTCATATGCTGCTCTTTTTCAGCACTTTATCCCCCATTCCTCTGCCTTCGGCAGTCAGGTTTACTCTCACTAGGTCTTAAGCAAGATCACTAAGGATGTCCTGAGTACCAAGAATGACCTTCAGTCTTTCCTTACTGACTTCGGGGCACCGAGCCGGGCTGCTGTCTCTCCCTTCTTGACATGCCCCTCCCACATCTCTGGCCAGTCCTTGGTTACCTCCAGTCCTGCAGCCTCTGTTGGGCCCTCAGATGTGAACTCTGCACTTGACTTCGTGATTGATCTGTATTTTCCACTGAGATCTCTGTCCCTGGTCACTTTGCAGCCAAGCCCTTGCCTCTGGTTACTGTCCATACTAACAGCTCAGACCTTTCCAGTGGTCTCCAGGCCTTTTTGTTCAACGTCTCGTGGCTGTCTTACAAGTACTCTATACTCTTTAATTTACTTCACTTAGTACGTGTGTACGTGTGCATGTGCGTGTGTGTGTGTGTAAGCAGCCACACATGTGTATTGACATCTCTGTGGAAGTCAGAAGAAAATTCTCAGGGGTCAGTTCTCTCCCACCACCCCCTGGGATCCCTGGGTTCAAACTCAGGTTGTCAGACTTGCCCACTTGGGCCCTCTACCCACAGAGTCACCTCACCAACCCCACTCTCATACTCTAAGTGTCTGAACACCCACAATATCTCCAAAGACCCCTGCTGTCACACCCACAGAAGACGTCCATCCAGCCAGAAACCTGGGCATGGATTCTGACTCTTTCCTATGCTTCCTAGATCCAGTTAATTCAAAAGTCCCACCCTTTCTCCTTCATCGGTCTCTCCCCCTCTGTGTCCACTTTTCAGGTCCCTTGACACTACTCCAGCTGATTTCCTGCCTGGACTATAGCATCTGGCCTCCTAGCTGTCTGTCCTCCCTGACTCCAGCCCTGACCTACTCTAATCCATTATCCAGCATGCTGCCAGAATGGCTTTGCAAAATGTAAATCTGCTTAAACTCTTCAATGAATTCCACTGGCCTTGGGATAAAGCTGGAGTCCTGCAAATAAGCTTCTTACAGCCCGGCTGCAGTTGCATCACAGCCCTGTCTGCAGCCAGTGTACTCCCTCCCCAGCACAGGGCTGGGGCCCCTCGGGCTTTCTGCTAGTGATCATGGGGCAATACAGGGCCTAGTAGTCATGTGATGTGTGTGTGAGTGTGTGTGTGTTTGTGTTGTATGTGTGTTTGTATGTTTGTGTGTTTGTGTGTGTGAGATAATATGGATATGTTACTTGCTAAGGACTGTGTGTTTTTGTGTGTATGTGTGTGAATGTATATGTGTAAGTTTGTGTATGAGTGTGTGTATGTTTGTGTTGTATGTGTGTTTGTGTATGTGTGTGAGTTTGTGTTGTATGTGTGTCTGTGTGTGAGACAATATGGATATGTTACTTGCTAAGGACTGTGTGTGTTTGTGTGTATGTGTGAGCTTGTGTGTGTGTGTGAGTGTGTGTGTGTGTGTGTGTGTGTGTATGTGGGTACACAGATATGTCCCTGTGTGTAGAAACTAGAGGAGAACCCTCAGGTGTCTTTCCTAATGTGTGCCCACCTTATTTTTTGAGAGAAGGCCTCTCTCTCTCCTGGCCTGAAGCTCACCAACTGGGCTAGCCTGGCTGGGTGGCAAGCCCCAGTGATCCACCTGTCTCTGTCCTCCCAAGCTGAAATTATGAGCAGCATGGCCAGCAAACCCACTTCTTTTACATGGGTGCTGGAGATTAAACTCAGGTCCTCGTACTTGCAAGGAAAGCACTGTCCCCACTCAGCTAACTCCCACGCCCCACTTGATGGGGATCTTTTAAAACACTGCCCATCACGTTTTGAAAGCAGACGCCGTCCAGCCTGCAGATGCTCCTTTTTACTATCTCCTGGAAGGCTGACTGTGTATTCACAGTCATCTCTATTCAGGGCTGATTAGGTCTACTCTGGCTAACTCTGACACTGACTTAGATATCAGCCTAGAACTGTGTCCAGTGCTATCTCTCTCCAGCCTAGGAGCTCTGTATGGTGATGGGCAGCAGCAGTGATGTTGGAAGAGAGGTGGTAGTGACAGGTATGAAGATTTGATATCAGCACTCAGTGGAGAGGTGGATACAGCTGCTGGGCTCATGGGAAAAGAGCCACAGGTAGATTGAGGCCCGTTGATGCTTGCTAGGTCCTCTCTTTGCTGCTGGCTCTCTTGGTGACCAGCTGGAGGTCTGCTTTGACATTTCAGTGGCTTAACTGTAGAACCCTGTCACTTGGGACTAGTGGTCAGACCTCCATCACAGGACACTTGCCAAACTGGGTCCTAACACACCAAACGCAGAGAGCATTCCTCCCTGGGATATTTGAACCTATGAATATGCTTGGATGCAGCTTTCCTCCATGTAAAAGCAGGGGCTAGGAAGGAAGGAACAGGGTGGAGGGGACTGAACAGGCATCTGCACTTGGGTAGGCTGAATAATGGCACCCAGAGATGCCTAGGTCCTCAGCCCTGGGGACCTGTGAATGCCATGGTAAGTGACAAAGAGGTTTTGACCATGCTATCGCATTTTTTTCTGGTCAACCCAGATAACCCCAGTTGGTGTCCTAATCTCCAGGCTTCACAGAGGGAGGTGAAGAGAGGTGTGACATGGGGCTTGAAACAGTGCAGCCATTAAACCATGGGGGCTGTGAGGTCAGAGGGAAGGCTCATTAGCCAAAGAATGCACATAGAATTGAAAGAAGCAAGGAACATTCTCTCCCAGAGACTCGGGAGGGGGCAAGACAGAAGCCTTTAATTCTGGTCCATTGAAACTTCTGTCAGGCTTCTGACCTTCAGAATTTTAAGAGAATAAAGTGAGTCCTTTTTTTTTTACATATTTAATTTAATCTTTGACGAATTCATACCTGTATTGGGTGTGTTTTTATCATATTCTCACATTATTTGCCCCCAGCAGTGATTCTTTTCTCATCCAATAAGCCCCTCTCCTATTTACACGGCTGTTTTAGTGCATGCGTGCGTGTTATGTTTGTATGTGTGTCGCTTGCCTGAGTATGAATGGGGCGGGGGGAGTAGTTACTGGTGCATGGTTACATCACTGAAGAAAAGAAAAATGAGTCCCCTCCCCCAGTAGCCATTAGCTGCCAATAGCTCCTCAGCTAGTGATGGGGCTTCAAGAACTTCTCTCCCAGATATGATTGGATGTTGACCGTTCGGTCTTGTACAAGTCGCTTGCAGGTAGCAGCTGCTATGAGTTCATGAGGACAGCAGTTGTGTCATCTCTCAAACCCAAGCAGAAAGTAGTTGGTTATTCCTGTAACAGCTTTGCTACGGTGGCATTATGGTTACTCTCCTGGCACATAGGGTCGATTGCTGGGTAAGTTCAGTGATGACTGTCCCCCTGCTGCTTCTGTAGCACCTTCCAGCATTAGGAAGAAGCTTGTAGTAGTTTAATTTCAGCTTGATTTCTCTATGTCCTGATGTCTTCATGGGTATGATGTCTTCAGCAATAGAGTCTTACTTCTAATTCTGGTGAGAACCAAGAACAGCAGCAAGAGCTTGGATTGTTTGGGGAGGCCTCTGAGTTTTCCCTAACTGACAGCTCATAGGAAGGTACTTCATACCTGACATTTGGATTTTTAGTAACTCGTGTCTTCTGGGATTGACAGTATCTGCCCGTGTAGGTAGGGTACCTCTCTCCAAATGCTTTTTTTCTGAACTTATATTTTAATTAGCTTACAAAGTAGTATGATTCCATATGGTTTTTTCATGCATTTTTAGTTCTGGTTAGTCATCCAATACTCCCTAGTTTCCTCCATCCCTGATTAATCCTCATGCTATTTTTAAAAGTTTTTATTCACTTTCTTTTCTTTTTTGTTTTTTTATATATTTGAAGATTTATTTTATGTTGATATCTCTTGCTTTCTCTCCCACCTCTCTCTCTCTCTCTCTCTCTCTCTCTCTCTCTCTCTCTCTCTCTCTCTCTCTCTGGTGTGTGTGTGTGTGTGTGTGTGTGTGTGTGTGTGTGTGTGTGTGTGTGTGTGTGAGAGAGAGAGAGAGAGAGAGAGAGAGAGAGAGAGAGACCCCAAAGAGGCTAGAAGAGTGCATCCAAGCCCTGGGAATTGTACTTGCAGACAGTTGTGAGCTGCTGGGATTTGAACTTGGGTCCTCTGGCAGTGAGGACTGCAAGCAGCAAGTGCTCTTAACCATTGAGCAATCTCTCTAGCCCTTGTCTTTTGGTTTCTGAAACAGGGTCTCAGTCTGTATGTAGTTCAGGTTGCCTTAGAACTCACAAACGGGCTGACTGTGAATACACAGCAATCCTCCTGACTCAGCTTCTTGAGTAGTGGGATGATAGGTGTGAGCCTCGTGTCCCAGATCTAAAATATATATTCTTTTAAGTCACCAAGTCTGTGATAGCTTGTCAAACACAGTCCTCTTCTGCCCCTTCTCTCTGCTGCTGTTTTTTTGTTGTCCTTAGATTAAGACCTGGGTTAAGCTGGCCACTGGGCAGCAGAGAAAACATTTTCATCTCTCCTTGGGCCAAGGAATGGTGGCTTTGGAAATATTCAAGGTAATATCTCCCCAGGGCAGCAGTCACACACAGGCCACCGTCAGGGTGACATGCTCAAGCTATTTCTAGGGGCTTTGTTGGCAGCAGGTTTGAACTAGGGCAGAAGAATTCCAGACGGGTAAGATTCAGCGTTTGCACTCCGTTTTTGGAATTCCCAGAAATACTTGTGGCAGAGAAGGAAGAAAGGGCAGAGGCCCTGGATGTGTGAGGAGAGAAACAGCAGGGGCTTGGGGTTAGGGTGTTAATGGAACTGTATTTATAGACACAGACTGAGAGGGTCTGATAGCATTTTGTCATGTCACTTTCCTAGCCCACTGCCCCTCCCCATGTCCCTCCATAATCTCACCGAGCAGATGAAGGATTCTAAGCAATACCGTTCCTTCCCAGTTTTCATCCGTTTTTATCTTTGTCTTGTTGAGCTGTGGGACCACGTTCTGTGTGAGAGCACATTCTATGTGGGAGCACATTCTGTGTGGGAGTACATTCTGTGTGGGAGCACATTCTGTGTGGGAGTACATTCTGTGTAGGAGCACATTCTGTGTGGGAGTACATTCTGTGTGGGAGCATGTTCTATGTGGGAGCACATTCTGTGTGGGAGCACGTTCTGTGTGGGAGTACATTTTGTGTGGGAGCACTTCTATGTGGGAGCACATTCTACATGGGAGCATGTTCTATGTGGGAGCACGTTCTGTGTGGGAGCACATTCTGTGTGGGAGCATTTCTATGTGGGAGGACATTCTATGTGGGAGGAACATTGTTCTATGTGGGAGCACATTCTATGTGGGAGCACGTTCTGTGTGGGAGCACATTCTGTGTGGGAGCATTTCTATGTGGGAGCACATTCTATGTGGGAGCACATTCTGTGTGGGAGCACGTTCTGTGTGGGAGCATGTTCTATGTGGGAGCACTTCTATGTGGGAGCACATTCTGTATGGGAGCACTTCTATGTGGGAGCACGTTCTATGTGGGAGCACGTTCTATGTGGGAGCACTTCTGCGTGAGATAACTTCTATATTATACATGGGAGTACATTCTACATGGGAGGACATTCAATGTGGGAACACATTCTATGTGGCAGCTAGTTGTCACTTTGTCATTTATTGCTACAAACATCCATTTCCTCCCAGCAGTCACTCCTTTTGTTAGGCATTGCCCACCCCATATAGAATTTTCCACACCAGACTTTTCCCTGATGATCTCTGATTTAGATTTCACACCGAGCTGGCTTTGACTCTCCACGAGAGATTCTCCCGTGGAGGATTAGCAGCTGAGCTCTGCGGTTGGGTGCTCATCTAGCGTCCATGATGCCCAAAGTTCCACTCCAGCACCCCCCCCAAAAAAAAAGATACAAGCAAAGGACACAATACTGGCTTGGGCTTTCATTGTGTATGTCGGTTTTCACGTGTGTATACACCCCATCTTTCATCATTAATTTGCAGTGTCCCATTCTCACATGTTGCATGTTTATATGTATGTAGATATGTATTTCTGGATTCTATGTCTGATGCTTTGATTAACTTCCATATGCCTGCTCCTTACACCACTTTCTCCTAAATCAACGTGACATACTGCTCTGGTCCAGCTGAGAAAGTTACGGACAAAGTCCTTTATTGATCTGGCAATCAAAACCAGATCTCAGGCACCTGGGGTTTTTAAAGGCAGACCTCACAGTGAGATCGATAACAGGTATAAGTCAGGGGAACCTGGTGATACCTGTAAGGACTATACACTCAGCTGATATTTCGGCTATACATCTGGGTCGTGGTCTGGGTCATGGAAGGTTTATGCTGCCAGGGCACATTCATCATGGTTCAAGAGGTGGAGGGGTGAAAAGCACCTTGAACAGAAAAGTTGTGGAGTCAGGGTTAGAGCGGGACAAGATGGCATTTCTTCAGTCACCTCCATACTATTATCTTTTAACACACACACACACCCCACATCACTACCCATCCCTTTCAGAATTTGCCTAGATTTCTTACCAGGTTAACTATCTCATTAAAACGACTTGATGTTGTTAAAAAATCAGAACGGTATTTCTGATCCGTATCACACTGAGTTTTATCAGTTCAAGTCTGTTGTTCTTCATATCTCTGCATCTTCCCCTGCGAGAGGAAGGCCTGGCTCTATTTAAATCTTCGGTTGTATTCTGGGAGTACCGTGCTGTGGTCTCGGCCCTGGCGGCAGCCTTTTCTCTCATTTCTGTTTCTTTTTGTTCCTTTCTGTCAAGTTCGGGGAGGGTAGTTTTGTAAACCTGCATTTAAGCCACCATGATTCCCAGAAGTCTTTAGACTGTGCCCTGAATTGAGGGTGAGGGCGGGGATGATGAGCTGAAACTGTGGGTGTGGGTGAAATTCAGAGGAGATTAAATGCTAGAGCAACAGAACTTAACAAAGTGCCAACATTTAAGTGACTGTGGAAGAGCGAAAGCAGAAAGGGGAGTGAGGAACCAGCCGGGGGTTGGGGGGGTGGGGGTGGGGGGGAAGGAGTGTTGCAGAGCCTCGGAAGTCTACGTAGACTTTAGGGTGGGGAGATTGTGGGCGTGGTTGTGGGCGTGGCTGCGGGATAGCGGCAGGCCGGGTTGATGGCAGCCTGTGAGAGGGGAAGCAGCCTTCGCAAAGACTCTTAGTAGTGTGCAAGGTGAACCTGGGATTCCTCCTGTCATATAAGACACGTGTGTCTCCAGGTAGAGGAGACCTCTAAGTGGTCTCAGTAGAAGGAAGGCCAGGGTGTTTAGACAGCATGAGTTGAAGACTTCAGACAGCTAGAGTAGACCTGGTGGCGATAGTATTGTTTCCTTAGGTATACCGGATTCAAAGGGCCTTGAGCATCATGCTAAGCAAGCACTCTACCACCCCCGGCATCATCTGACTCAGTCTGTTGTTTTTAGACGTTTACCCAGCAAGCCCAAGTGTTGGGTCTTAGATGAACGGGAATTAAGATTGGAGGGGACTAAATTTGCTTGTCAATTTTTTAGGTTTAAGTGATTTGTGTATTTGGACAGAGAAAAGACAAAAACATTTGCTGTTAGGAAAGAGACGGAAAAGTCAGGATAAATAAGGAGAAACAGGGACAGGAGTTAGGGAAAGGAAGAAAACAAGTATTGCAGTGAGCAGATGTTCAGAAGTGACACCTGATAACATGAAAGAATTATTTAGGAATATGTTAATTGAAAACCTAATACCAGGAGTTAGCAATGTAACGTAATTGAAGCACTTGTATAGTATGCACAAAGCCCTGAGTTCAATCCCCAGCACTTCATAAAACCCAGGGAATGGTAGCACACACCTGTAATCTCAGCACTGGGAGGTGGAGAAGGCAGGGGGATCAGACGTTCAAGGTCATCTTCAGCTATATAACAAGTTCTAGATTACACTGGGATTGGGTGAAACCAGGTCTCAAAAGAACAAAATCAACCAAACCAAAACTGCTATGAACATAATACTCTGATACCGGCAAATGACATGCAGCACTTTTCTGTGTGAGACCGAGATGTGTGTACCTGTTAGCCATGGTGGGTTTGGGTTTTGTTTTAACTTTTAAAAACTATATTTTCTAGTATTTTAAAAAGATGTTCCTATTGCCTTTGGAAGTCCAGTAACAGAGTCTGTTTGTTTTTACTTTTCTTTTTATGAAGACTATCACGCAGTAAGGGGATCCCAGCTGGAACTGGAGGAGGACGCTTTGAAGTCAGTGTTCAAGGTTGGGGGTCCTCAGCAGGTATAGCTCCTAGCTGTGTAAGCAGAAGGGGAAGCAGGCTGGCCAAATTTAGCTGTATCTAGTCCATCTTGGTTCAGAGGTCACCCCCAGGATGTAGCCAGGGGAGAACAGTCCTTTATTCCCTTCTCTAGGGCTCTGCAGACCACCTTCGAACTGGCATGAGCTGGTCTGGAGGACACCAGTGAAATGCCCCCCTTCTCTGGATCCTGCACAGTATATCCTGACACCCCCCTCCAGCCCCCTGCAATCTGTACCTTAGACCAAAAGCGTTTTGAAAGGCTGGAGTACTTCAGATGTTGTTGGAAGGGGGCCTGGCTAGTGCTGTGGCTGTGTGTTAATGAATGTCCTATTCACTATGGTTGACATGGCCAGTCATTCAGACACTAGGGCAAAAGCTCATTAGACCAGTGGTCAGTATTCAGGAGATCAGAGTCCACGCAGAGCCCCAGACAGCACCCAACCTCGGGGCTGATGGTGCAGTCACCTCGCTGCACCTTTCTTGGCAGAAGTGAAGACGTTGTAAAGAGTCACAGTGCCCTCCCTTTGACTCTCAGACTATTGAATCAACAGACCCCAAGAAATTGGAATTTTCCCCAGAAATCACATTCTGGGAGAAGGAACAGGCTGAACCTTGGTATCAGCAAGAGGGGGAGCTTGTCTCCCAGAAGGAGGTTTCACACAGTTTGACAATTTGTCAGACCATTTTGCAGGAGCTACTGGAGCTGAGATGGCAACTGCAAAGAAGAAGAGGAGGAGGAATAGGAAGAGGAGGAGGAGAAGGAAAGGAAGAGGAAGAAGAGGAAAAGGAGGAGGAGGAAGGGTGGGACCGACCACACCTTAGCTAGGGTTGTTTAGCTGCAGATCCCTTGTGCTCTTTATTTAAACCTAAATTTCACATCAAGGCCTAGAAGAAAGACCTGGACATCAGTATTCGTCTCTGTTCAGATTCTCAACGTGGTCATATCACATAAATCAGATTTGCCTTTTGCTCTTGCTCGTTTAACTGGCCCATTGAGGACAGGCAACCATGCTTGTGGGGGCTGCCCAGGGCCGGCCTCTGACCTCAACTCTGGTAACAGCTCTAGACTGGTGGCCTCTCCTTCCAGTGTCAGTAAGTGTGCCTTAGGAAGAGCCCTTGGGAGAGCAGTCCCTTTGCTAGCAGAAACGGGGGTGGCATGGAGTGGGTGAGGAGGGAGGGGTCACTCAAGCTGAAGGTCATCCCTGGTACCCACCAGCTTTCCTTGAGCCTCCCACCGAGACAGCGAAGGAAATATGATTTGTCTCTGACTCACGGTAGGCATTCCATAAATATTTGGGGTGAGCAAATGAGTGAGCATATAGATTAATTAACATAGTTTTACGAGCATGGAGCCCTTACATGGCTGGATGAGGAGAAAGAATTGGGCTCTTTTTAGACCAAGAATGTACAGATAAAAATACCCATGGTGCCAGGCCACGGGTAGAAAAGAAAGGGTACGTTGCCAACATTTGCAGTGGTGAGTCAAGATGCCTGTGTATTAATCACGATACTTTAAAAAATCCTTTGTTGGTGCTGGAATCACAGGTTAGTAAAGTCTAACCAGGTCCAGAAAGAGGCTTCCAAAGCCGCAGGCATTTAAAGCAAACTTCAGACCTCTTGTTTTCCCATCTGTAGGGCTTTTCCACACCTATGTCACTTCACAGGGGACTTTCTCCCCAGATGGAGAGTGGGTGACCAGTGCTTCTGACAAACAAATGTTGGGGAGGCGCCTTCTAGATATGGTGTACTTGCTGTACGCCTGGCAGCATGCTAGTGACTGGAGATAGAACTGTGGACTGTGTATTAACTTGCCAGGGAGGCAGACGGGCAATTAATCAAGCAATTACAGTGAGGAGAGGACGCTCACTTTGGAAGTCCAGAGAAAGCATGGGGCTAAAGGTCAGGTAGGGGGGTGCTTGAGATGGGAAGCAGACACCCCACACACCCCTCTTACAGCTTCCCCAGGCACATCACCGTTCTCTGACTCGATGTGAGTGCCCTACTCTCCCGATAAGAATCACACTTCAGAGGCCAAGGAGACAGAGACGAAGGACAGGCTGCTCAGATGGAGGAGGCCTAAAGCGTGGGGAAGGCCCAAGAAAGGAAGGGATTGAGGAGGGAATGTGGAGGACTGGTGTGGAGACTTGACTTCTACCCCACTGTGCCCCCCCCCAGCAGGTCCTCCCACCTCAGGCCTGTTGCGAGGCCAGAGCTTCTCCAAGCATCTCCATCCCTGCCCATTTGTCCACCTCCCTCTTACCTCCACCTCACTGGTTGCTCACCCTCCTTCCTCATCAGCTCACCCTGAGTTACGGCTCCCTTCCTTCTTGATTGGATTGCTAGCTTGTGACAGTCTCTTCTGAAGTGTGGGAGGAGAGATTGAAATGGAGAGAGGAATAACCGTAGCCCTCCCCTCCTGCTCTTCTTCATCCAGGCATTTTCATTTGGGCTAGTAGAGACAGGGACTGTGCATAAGTCAGGGGCTCCCCACAGGAAATGGTAGTAGGGGAGTCCTGGGTCAGCAAACTGGTCCAAGGGTTAAGGAAATGCCACCAGCTTTCTCAGCTGGGCATGTCTGGGCATATTTGGGTGACAGAAGTCTGGCTTCTCTAAGGTTTGGTTGGCATGGCTCCTTAGGCTGGGGCAGACCTCTGTGCACTTTGTGAGCTTCTCAGGGACCTCTTAATTCAACAACTGGGATCCCATGCCTGGTTCCAGGGGCTCGTAGACGTCTCTGAAATTGTGTGCAAAGCTTCCTGCGTTTATACATACCCTTGTTTCTAGAAAGCCCACAGATCCCATCAGACTCTCTGAAGCATGTGTCACACAGAACGGCAAAGCACCCCTTCTCCAGGGCACTGGAAGAAGTGGCTACTGTTCGTCTGCCCCTTCCCTAGAGATCCCTCCCCTCCACCCTCTGGGTTTCTTCCACTCCTGTGCTTCTGCAGACAGCCTGTCCCCAGAGCCAGCTGGGGCCATGTGCTTCTCTGCTCACCTGGACCTGGTGCTGCTCTGTCTCTATCGACTGCCCTATTTAGGAGCTGCTGAGCTGACTACAGAAACCAGGTCTGCATTTGCCCACTCCAGAGATGTCCAAGCTGTGAGGAAAAGGGGAGCCAAGGGCTTCCGAATCTTCGTGCTTGTGGAGCATGGGCTCTGGGGTCACAAAGACAGCATTCCAGTCTGGTCTGTTCTTCATTGGTAAGGTAATGAGTTTCTCTAAGACTGTTTCTTCATCTACAAAATGGAGGAAGTCACACCTTCCTCCAGGGGTATTGTGAAGACCAACTGAGGTAATGGTTATAAAACGCCAGGTCCTTGTTAGCTTTTACCTGGCACAATTGGATCCAGACGTTCCCTCCTCAGTGTCCCTGGCAGGAGGGAGTCCAGCTATTCCTGGGGAGCTGTCACTATCTAAGGTGGCCCAGTCCCCATGTGGCTGTGCTGATCTGAGAAAGTTCTTATGTCAATTAGCTATTCAATGAGTTGAAGTGACAGGGACTCCAGTGGCTGGCCAGGAAAGGGAAGGGGGGGTGACTCGAGGATCAGGGAACCAATGTTGTCAGTGCACACACACACACACACACACACACACACGGCTGTTTGTCTCTCTGTTTTCTGCACTGTTTCTCTATGAGACTGGGGCAAGGCAGCCAGCAACTCCCGTCACACATCATGGTAAGTGGTGTAGAAGAGAGCTTCTTTCTCCTAGTGACCACACAGAGACTCCCCAGACATGGACGAAGACAGAACAGGCTTTGAGTCACATGCTTATTCTTGAGCCAATCACTGTGGACAGGGCTATGGGCAGTTAGGATTGACCAGGTCATGTCTTGTGACCAGAGAGTAGGAAATAGTAGACTATGGGGGGTTGCCATTTTGGAGCCATGTGGAGGGTTAGGGGGTCAGGTTTCCTTAGGAGAGGAATGCTTTTTTAGAAGTCCGGGCAAACAAAACCAGTGAGTGTTTTCTATTTGGCCAGATTCTCTGGACAACTTTTAGTTTAGTACCAGTTTAGCTCTGTCCTGCCTGCACAGGCCAAGACTGTTGCTGAGTCAGCCCCACAGGGACAGGAAGTGTTACTATGACCTCTCCTATCTTTCTCTCAAGTTAAGTTCTTTTGGTTTTCATCTCTACATAAAATGGGGTTCCTGCCCCCCTTGTTCCTCTACTCTCCTGCAGGAAACAGCAGTGTGCTCGGAAGCTGGAGACAGGGCCCTGACTTGAGGATTAGCAATTGGAGTGTGACTGATATCCGAGGGGTTGTCTTTAGTGTCCTTTGTTGCCATCCGCTGGTCAGGTGCTTCCTTTAGCCATAGGGACAGTTGACTGTGGAGGACTCCTTCTACAAGGAAGGGATAGGTGGATGGGAAGAGGCTAAGAAAGAGGAAGAAGAGGTAGGGGGTAAGGATCAGGACGAGGGGAAACAGAGAAAGGGAGGGAAGGGAGAGAGATGGGCAGGGTGAAAGCCTTGGCTCTCAGGTGGGAAGCTACACCAGCAAGCTTTAAACAGTCCCCAGTTTGTGCTGCGTGTAGGAAGGTGCAGAAGGAGCTTGTGGTTGGGAGCCATTTTTTTTAAGGTGGTCAGGATAAATATCAATCTGTTTGGGCAACTACAACAAAACACCACACACTGTGTGTGACTTACAAATGACAAAAGTTTCTTTGTCATAGTCTAGAAGCTGGGAAGCTTGAGATTGGGTACCAGCATGGTCAAGTTCTAGGGGAGTCCCCTTTTTTAGAGTGCAAATTGGCAGTTTCTAGCTATGTCTTCACGAGAGAGGAGGGACAAGCATGTTCCCTCGGGCCTCTTTATGAGAACACCAAATCATGGTAGTTTTACCCTCATGAGCTAATGACCCTAGGACCCTACAGTCATCTTAGGGACTGGATCATGGGAGGGCATATCCATTGAGACTCTAGCCTTCAGTTTCCTGAAAGAGAGACCTTGGAGGAAGAAGCAACATCCAAAGTTTAGCTCTGAAGCTCCATATAAGGTAGGAGGATGGACTGTGTTCAGCTGGAGACAGAGGGAAGCTGGCAGGAGATGGGGCTTCTCCTCTGTCCCCATTCTTCCTTTCTTAGTTGGGTTGCACTTTGGAGATCACCCCTAGGCTAATGAGAATTCTTCCTTAAGTTTAGAACCAATTAATCAGTCAATGGCTCTGATTAGTTACTTCTCTCAAAGAGAATTTTAACAAACATCCTTCTGCCATATACGCTGGGGGTTATTTAGCTCTGAGTTTGCCTTAAAGGGCCTTTAGGGGTGTCTGAAGGCTGGGAGAAGGGAAGGGAGGTTGGGGGAGAGTGGGAGGTAAGGAGGGGACTAGAATGGAGTCCAAGCAACTCTGTAAGTTCTGCAACCTTGCAGGACAGCCTGTACTTCATTCACTTCAGAGTGCCACTGTGTGCCTGAGGCAGGAGATGGTTCCCAAGAAGGGGTAAAGGAATGTGGCGTGGGGGGTGGACAGAGAATTATCAAGACACCCTTGGACGTTTGCCATGCCACCTCAGCCGACAAAACTGAAGCAAAAAACATTTAGAAAGTTACCATAGGAAAACAGTCCAGAGAGCTTGAGAGAGGTGGACCCAGGTGGGGAACGCTGAGCCGCAGGGAGACATGGAGGGAAGGGCATGGATCAGGGAAAGGCAGAGTCGTGTGCTGGGTAGAAGTCAGTTTGACAGGTGACACTGTGGATTTTGAGTGGGCGAGTGACTGGCTTTAGTTCTTAGACCTCTGAGAATATAGACCTAGATGGTGTGACTGGGCACCTGGCTAGTGTCCTTTCTCCCAGGACTCCCGTGCTCTACCATGAGATGGCACAAGGGAAAGACCATTGGAAGCCACAAAGAGACAGTGTCGAGTAGCGCATGTAGGGAGAAGGACACCATGTTAGTTCCTAGCGTGAATTCCAACCAGCAGGAACCCCCTAACACAAAACCTGTTGGGCCCCGTTCATTCATCCTGCACCTTCATTTTTTTCAGTCAGCAGAGACCAGTCCTCACCTGTGTCCTCAGAAGGACAGCAGAGTGAGCTGCAGAGTCTCAGGGCCCAATTCTCTCCATCCTAAAATGGTTATAGATTCTCACTGAGGTCGGAGAAACCTCTAGAAAGCAGCCAAGACCCAGAAGGGCTGTCCGGGAGCTTTGTAGTCTGGTTATCAGCCCTTTCCTTCCTTCTGGGTAGGAAGTGCTTTGTAGGAAGGAGGATCATGAGTTTGAGGCCAGTCTCAAAAGAAAACAAAAAGGATCTGTCTTTCCATAGGTCCCTGGTCATTGTCTCCCCATCCTGTCCTTCTTCCTTCTTCCCTCCTCAATCTGATCTGTTCATTCCGAGGCCCTCTGCCTAGTGTTGGCCTCCTGGGGAAAGTGCAGTGGTTTTCAGAGGGATTCCCTGAGAGGAAGGAGGGATTGAGAGTCAGCCTGGAAGATTGGCTTCTGACCCTGCTCTGCAGCTCTGGGACCAGCTGCTTCAAGCCTGAGATGTCCACACTTGACACTGTGTCACCTTCAGGCACCTGGAACCCTTCCAGTTGGCTCCACTGCCCAACGTCGCTGGCACCTGCAGAGTGTCTCTTCCACATGAAGCAGTGCTAGAGGAAGGAATGACCGATTCCATCTTTTGGTGACAGGGGACAAAACCCAGTACATAGAAAACCCTAGTACAGACCAGGACAGGGTGGGTAGATGTGGAGAGAGTAAGCTGTTGTTTGTGGGCAGCTAAGCACGGAATACTGCAGACATCTTCCAGCGGAAAGAGAAGTCCACACCAGACCTCCAGAGCGCAGGAGCACTTGCCTAGGGAAACATTCAGTTTATAAAACTTCTGTATTCGGACAGCCGGCATTCTGAGAAGACAGTGGATTAACATCCTGAAAACCTATCTTCTGTTTCATCTCCAGCCAGGAGATTATAAAGGGGGAGGGGCCAAGGCAGTCAGTCATTGTGAAGCTCAGGCTTGTCCCCCCCACACACATTCTGGTCTGGTCAGGTGGTCAGCCACTGGTTTTGAGATTTGGGATGTCTGTGTTTCCCTCTCTGTCCCTTGCACACTTCTCTCATTCTGTAGATGTTTGTAAGGCACACATGCATCCTGAAGTGCCAAGGCAGGTTAGTTGCTGCTGGTATCAACTATTTTATATACTCAATCTAGGGGCATCTGGACCAGGACAGAGTGAACCCAGAACAAGCAAACCATGACCAGTGTGTGCATGCTAAGCTGTTACATGAATCACATGAATGTGCCAATTCCGTTTTACAATATGGAGTACAGCTGTGTCTCTATCATGCAGAATGTACAAACACCTCTGTGAGCCTGAACCATCAACCTAGGGGACAAAAAGTCACTGCTCGAATGTCCAGTGCCTCCTGACTGCTGCCAAGAACCTGTGGTCCTCCTCCTGTCTCTGCTTCTAACTAAAGACTGGTCTCCCACACAGCCTGGGCTCTCCTCACAAGCTCAGCTCCTGAGAGGAGCTCTCCTCACTCTATCTCCGTACCAAGTGAAAAGAAAAACCCCAGGACAGAAGTCATATCGGTTCCACTAAGCTCCTATGTCTGGATCTGTCAACTGTGATCAGAGAGTAGGGTAAAAGGACTGTGTCCAGTTAATTGTGGTGGCAGCCACTCCTCGGGAGCTTGAGGCAGGAGGATCGCCAGTTCAGGACTTGCATGGACTGTGTCGTAAGGCCATGTCTCAAAAAAAAAAAAAATAATACAAACAGGGGCTAAGCCTGCAGCTCAGTTCCCTCCCTAGATAAGGCCACACATATCTCTTGAGGTGACTCTGGGAACCTTCTGCTCCTTGAAAGAATAGTAAGACCCCAATAAAAGTTTGAAGAGCTACCATTGTCCCTTAGGGGGGACAATGATACCAAATAACGTCAGTGCAAGAACCCTGGCCATATCCACCCTGAGCCAGCACCAGCTTCTGAATGCTTCAGGCCACTCAAGGGAAATCTGAAGACAGGGGCTGCATCTGTGCCTGTATCTTCCTGTGTTAGCACCAGCTATCCTTTCTGAGAAGCTGGCCATGACCATGTGTCAGTTATCAGCAAGCCCGTCTCAGCTTCCCCCCTTCTGATTTGAGTCAGAATTCCTGAACTATGCGTTAGTGGTATAATAATTACGGTGATGACCGAGGACCACAAGGAGGAAACATATTTAAGTGCATGCTCAGACACATTTGAGCCATCCCCAGGTGCAGAGGGAAACAGATGGCCTGGACTAGGAGCTCTACCTGACACTTCCCATATGCTAAATAATAGCTAACGTGCTTGAGTTTGGCCTGCTCATTTCAAAGACCTGTGCAACTGTCCATGTCAATAGTAAGATGGATTCGGCTTTCCACAGGAGAGATTTGCAGAGCATTCAAGACTCTGAGGGCAAGTGCAATGGACTTCGCACAGAGGCCTGGGGAGACTCTCCCTAAAGTCATATGTGTGGGCAAGTTACTGAGGCAAGTGTTTGGGGGTCCTCCTCTTCTCATGCACTGTTTCTCTGAGTGCTGAGGAAATGTGCATTTTAGCAAACCACCTTCCTTCCCCATTATTAAGAAAAAAAAAGTCACTAATTTTAAGATCTTTGATACCACATTGCTATAGCGGGTGGCTCAGGAATCTCCCTTTTCCCAGTGTTCTCTGGAAGACTTCTCAGTTTGTGAACTTGGTCAATACCTGTTCAGGGGGTTCACTACATAGCTTAAGCGACAGATGCTGTGCTTCCCAGTTTCATTTCTGTGATAAAAATGTCCTGACAAAAGCAACTTACGGGAGAAAGGGTTTGTTTAGCTCACACTCCACGGTACAGCACTTTACTTTGAGAGAAGTCACAGTGGCAGGAGCTTGGGACAGCTGTTCACATCACATCCACAGTCCAGAGCAGAGAGAAAATGAACACTTAGTCCTCAGCCAGCTTTCTCTACCCTTGCACAGTCTAGGGCCCCAAACATGGAAAGGTGCGGTGCACTTTCAGACCGGCTCTTCTCACGTCAGCTAGGGTAATCAAGACACTCTGCTCCAGGCTCGCCCACAGGCCAACCTGACCTAGATAAAGCCTCAAACTCTCTTCCCAAGTGATTCTAGGTTCTGTCATGCTGACAGTTAGCGTTAACCATCACACTGAGATTTCTCCAGTCAGTCCCCTAATTTTGTACAGAGGACTCTAGGAACCCAGTCTGGAGTTTAAAGGAGCCAGCCTCTCAGAAAGGGACAAGAGGGACATAAAGCCCTGTCTGAAGAAGGCAACTCCACAGGGCCTTCTCCTTCAGGGAAGATAGCATCAACAGTATCTGGAGAACACTGTCCTCCCTCTGGGTCTGCTTAGGACACTGTCTCCTGGAAGCTCAGGGCCACCCCTTGGATTCTGACTCCCTGAGCCCCTCCTACACCATCCATTCTGCCAGCCTTACAAAGCTCCTCTTCCAAGAATGTCCTCCCCTGGGTAATTGGACCCTCAGGCCATTGACATTTAAAGAAATGTTTTTGACCTTTTCAGCAGTTCCATAAAATCACAAAATAGAACTCTAAATATTACTGCAGTCTCCTGCTTGCCGAGATCCTGGTGGAGACTCATTTTCCAGGCTAAGTCAAGAATGAGAGAAAATAGCATAATTGCTAGCAAAAGGAGGGGTTCTTCCCAAACTTCTCCCTTGTGCTCATTTCATTCTGGCCTGGGCTAACTGAGCCAGGACTGGCTTCTTCCTCCACCATTTCCAGTCATAGACACTGATACCTCTTTTGTTCATTATCACCCAAATGACGTGGTTACATTGGAAGTGTGGGGTTTCCACTCTCAAGTCGTCACAGTCTTAAAGATCTACTTATGGTTTAGATGTGTGACCCAGATGCATGAGGACCTCTCCCCTCGTGTTTCTTCACTATCCAAGTGGAAGTAGGAACAATAGATGCAGAAAAACCAGTATTCGCTCCAGAGGGTATGCAGGAGAGGACTATGGGAAGGGAGAATAAATGTATTAAGAAATTAAAAGAAAAAATTTGGCCGGGCAGTGGTGGCACACGCCTTTAATCCCAGCACTTGGGAGGCAGAGGCAGGAGGATTTCTGAGTTCGAGGCCAGCCTGGTCCACAGAGTGAGTTCCAGGACAGCCAGGGCTACACAGACAAACCCTGTCTCAAAAATCGAAAAAAAAAATCTGGTAAACATGAAGATGAATTCGGTATTAGACACCTCAGAATGGTTCCTTACATGACTAGAGATCAGGCAAAGGGTAGACACCCAGCTATATTGTTTCCTTTGTTTCCAAAGAGCAGTTTTGCCATCTAAAGTAGGAGCTGAGAAACACATCTGCAGAGTAAATCCAGCCTTGGGCTTGAAAACATTTTTTTTATGGATGTTAAGTAACAACTTCATTAAGGTGTAAGTTTTCTACACAAAATTCACTCCTTTAAAGTATATAACTTAGCGAGGTTTTAGAGTTTTAGGATAGAATTGGATTCCTGACCACAACCTCATTTTGCAACAATTCCATCACCCCCAGACAAAGCTGAGGAATGGGTTAGTATTTCACCAAACTGACTCAGTGTAGGGACATCCGGGAAGAGGGAACCTCAACTGAGAAATGCCTCCATCTGACTGGCCTGTAGGCAAGTCTCTGGAGCATTTTCTTTTTTCTTTTTTTTTTTAATTTATTTTTTCTCAAATCGTAATTCATTCACACAGGGGTTATAAACACAGAAAGGCAGGATGTGGGGAAGGGAATGACACTGGAGTGTGGGTGTTCAGGGGGAATACAGATATCTTCAGAACCAGGTATTGGCTGGGTGAAGGTTCAGGGGACAAGTCACTATGACTCTGCCTATGACTCGATTGACCTTATCTAAGTTGGTATTGTCTGCCAAGGCTACCTATTTACAAGGTCTATGACTACTCAGGCTTGTAGATTTCCACAAAAGCTGCCTGTTTACATTAGCCTATAGCCATCTGTTTCAATGTTTTTCCACTGAGACCCAAGACTTGGTGTTAGTATACATGTATGACAAGCCTATTGCTGATTTTAGGCCTATGGTTGATTTTAGGCCTTCAATGTGTAAGCAGGGCTGCCCCTGACATCTCCTCCCTTCTCTAAGTATAGAAGGGCTGTAGCAATTCTAATCTTGCGAAGGTGGGGATAGAGGCCTGACCTCCAGTAATTGAAGGGGACCTTGTAATGGCTCTGGTCCCCCTGTCATTGTCCAGTGAAGCATGAGGGCCATACCTATCTCGATGTCTTTTTCCTGGAGAGGAGATACTTTTGACATCAACCCCTATGCAGTCAGGCTTGTCCCTCAGGGAACCCAGAGACATATTTTTAAGTTTTATTTATATTCCCTTGCAGTGCTTAGCCTCGCAGCCTAAGCAAGAATTCAGATCACCTGTCAGAGGGGGTTCTGGGTGGCCCCTCTCTGCTTGGTCTAGGGGCAGAAGTCCCCCTTTTTAGGTTGGGTGGAGATGGGTTTTGGGAGCACCCTGTATAAAGTAACAACCTCATCTTGAGTCTCATGGTCCTCCACAGCTAACGTATGATAATGTTACTGAATAGGTTTTGCTACCAAATTATTTATCTGTTGTTTCACAGAGTTAGTCAGCCTATTTGAGGTCCAGGGACCAGCAGAAATAAGCAAAAAGAACCAAAATAAGGGTCCCAAGATGGAAGAAAGTAGGGTTGACAACCTTGGAGAGGCTGAAAACCAATTCTTGCACCAGCATTCATCTGTCTCTTTCTCTCTCTGATTTTTCTCAGGGCCTTCACTGACCTATTTCATGCCCTCTTTAACCCTCCTTGTCTTGTCTATGTAAAGGCAACCTTCTTCTTTAAGAGCTGTACACAATCAAGAGCTGTACACAGCCTTTTCTATTGTGATAGAGTAAATAGAGTCCCATAAGGATCTTTGCGATTTTAGGAGGTCTCTTCAGACAGTGAAACGAGGGATTTCTTCAGATTAGTGATGTCAATCTTTAGCTGTTTGATGTTCTTGTCAGTGGCCCTTCAAAGGTCTGAGTAGTATAATTTCGGAGGCCCGCTTCTGGATTAGAACTTCTAACAGCAGACATCACAGGTGATTCATTTTTACCTGGGATGCTGCCTGAGTTAAAGCTCCTGGGAGGCCCTCTTTTTCTCGGTTTTCTGGGGTTGGGTACAGAGCTGCCGCCTGGGACCTGCTCTATGCTCGGGCCCAGACCGGAAGTCTGGGGCATTTTCTTAATTGTTGATTGGTGTGGAAGGGCTCAGCACACTGTGGGTGATAGACAAGTAGTCCTGGGTTCTCTAAAGCAAGATGCACAAGCCATAAGAAGCAAGCCAAAACAGCAGCATGCCTTTCCTCTCTTCTTCAGTTTTGGCCTCAGGTTCCTGCTGGAGCTCCTGCCCTGTCTTCTCTACGTGATGGAGCATGACCTGAGAGTTGTAAGATGAAATCAACCCTCTTCTCCTTAGTTGCTTTGGTCACGGTCTTTATAGCAGGCTAGAGCAGACAGCCTGTTAGCAGGTGCTCCCATCGCCCGCTGTGTCTGTCCGAGTCCCAGAAACTTCCAATCTACTTTCTAGATCCACGAATCTCTATTTTGGAAATTTATGCAAAGTTGATAGTATGCCTGTTAAGTCAGAAAATACTATTTTCAAGAATTATTCATGTTGAAGCATATATCATATGCAAATAACATGTAATTGTATGATTACATATGCATCCTTTTCTAGTACCAATTCTGACATCAGGTGGGGTTTTTTTTTTCACCCTCTAGCACAAAATATTTGCCTTTTTGTACACCATCACCAGCCACTTCTCTGGTACTATCTGGGTAGCCAACAACTCAATTCTCACACTAATTGTTCAGGACTAGCAGAGACCCCAACAGGTTAAGGGCTCAGTTCCATGAGATTGCCTCTACTTTAGACGCCAGCTGTAAGTGGGTACCCAGGCAACTAACATTTCAATTCAATTAAAATTTGGGGGTCCCTTCATACCTTCCTCGGGTGTGTGCTAGAACGACTTGTAGGACTCAGGAAAATATTTACATTTACTGGTATACAATAAAGCAGAAGAAAGAGTCATAGGTCAAGGGATGTGATACAAAGTCTCCATGCTCTTCTCTCTGGACCCGCCACCCTCCCTGCAACTTGCTACAATAACCAACCTGGATGCTCCCCAGGTCTCTAGTTAGAGAGTTCTGACAGAGACGGGAAGAGCCGAGGGGGAGAAGATGCTGACAGTTCCCAATCATAGTGCTTACTTTTCTGGTTACTAAACTTCATCTGAAGACCATCTTGGGGGGTGAGGGGAAGGCATTCTGAATCATTAGCACAAATGCAAGTGTCATCAAAGAGATGTCTTCCAGATAACAAAGAATATTCTAAAGGTTTTAGGAATTAAGTGCCAGAAACTAAGACTAGAGACCAAATATATGTCTGTACCATTGATAGATACCAACCACATTTTGAAATCCATTCACGGGTTGGCGGACAATTGAACTGCCCCCACTCTTCTGCTGTTATAAGTATGCACAGACACATTTTTTTTCTGTGAACATCTGCTTCCAGTTCTCTTGGGTCTAGACCCAGGAGTGGAATTGCTCAGTCACGTGTCTCCCTGGGCGATGCACTGCCAGTCTTCCGGTGAGGCTGCACCCTTTACATTGTCCTGGGCAATTCTGTTTCTCTACGTTCCTGCTAACACTTATTACTGTCTGCCCCTTTTACTTTAGACATCTTTGTCTTTATGACAGGTACCTTATTGTGGCTGACATTTACATCTTGAGAAGATTGTAAAATCAAACACAAAGAAAGCTATACATTTTGCATGCCATATGTGGCCCCAGAGCCTCTCAGGGCTTTACTGTATAGCTCTTCA
The DNA here is from genome assembly GCF_004785775.1 of Grammomys surdaster. Classification (NCBI taxonomy): domain Eukaryota; kingdom Metazoa; phylum Chordata; class Mammalia; order Rodentia; family Muridae; genus Grammomys; species Grammomys surdaster. The sequence continues at coordinate 3,190,110 of NW_021604686.1, read as the reverse complement.
CTGAAAATGTCAAATGTTTGGCCTAACTTATCTGTTGAGCTAAGAAGGAAAGCAATAATCATAGTCATGATAAATCAATATCAAAAGTTTAAATACAATTTAGCTAATGCGAACATTTTTTAAATTTTTTACTTATATTTGAAATAGTCTGATTAAAAACAAACACAGTTTGGAACTGAGAAGATTGCTTAGTTGGTAAAATGCTTTCTGTACAGCATGAGAACCTGAGTTCAGATCCCCAGTTACCACGTAAGAAGCTGGGCACACAGCATATACCCCATACTCTCAGCATTAGGGAGGCAGAGACGGGACCCCTGAAGCTTGCTAACCAGCCGGTGTAGCCAAATTAGTGAGCTCCAGGCTCACTGAAAAATCTGTCCTAAAAAATAAAGTGGAGAGAGACACCTTCTGACCCCCACACATCTGTGTGTGTACCCACATACACACAGACATACACACAATTTGATACCAATTGTCAATGTACAGCAGTTGCCGGTATAAAAATCAGCAACATGCGTTGTTGACATTACTTCTAAATCTGGCGTGTTAGACAGTAACATAAATGGTTTGGTTTTGTAAAAACATCTCTCAGTCAGCACATAGGACTACACTCTTGTTAATTCATGGGTGTCTCCAAAACCATGAACTAGAATATAAAGAGAAGCAAAGAAGTGGTCTTTTGACACAGCTTGAGCAGACGATTCATTATGCAAGAAAATACTGCGTTCACATTCTCCGAAAGGTTTGACAAGTTAATTAATTTGTCTTCCTCTACTTAAGTGCTCTGCTGCTAACATCCACAGGCTCGGGGCTGTGGGCCCATCTCTAACCTCAGGAGCCAGCACTAATGTCTACTCAGCATTTGGATGGAGACACCTTTTCTTGGACAGCCTGAGGGTAAGGAGAGCAGAGAAGCAATTCTGTGGGACTGCAGTGTCATTAGTCAGAGAGCAGATGTTAGGCCGTGGCTTGTTGGTAACAGGACTGGGGTTTAGCTCAAGTCTGAAAGCCAGCCTGGATTATTGTATTAGAAGTTATTGTGAGGTTGTTATTCATTTTCTTAGGCATGATAATGGTGTCGTGGTCATTTTTAACAGTCATCTCCTAATGCTGAAGTATTTATAGTTGAGAAAAAATGATCTCTGGGATTTGCTTTATAATACTGCAGCAAAAAAAAGTGACAGGGAGATTTATGAGATCGGATTGGCAAGTATTTAATATTCATAATTGTTAAAACGGATGATGATTTATGGTAGTTCCTTTAACCATTCTTTCTATATTTTATGTCTCAAGTGTTTCATAATATAAAGTTTAAAATAATGAAATAGACGAGGACAGAAAGGTTGTGGGACAAGAGGAGGCACAGCAAGTGAGGACAGAGATGTTCCCTAGAGAGTCAGAGAGAAAGACAGGACACCCAAGGTCTGGAACCCCAGTGCAAGGACTTTTATGATGAATCAGCTCAATAAAAATGTTATGATGTCAGGCTGGGGAGAGTGCAGATACCTAGAGCCCATATAAAGAGCTCAGTGCGACGGTGTGCACTTGCAATCCCTGTGTGGGGGATGGAGACCTGTGAGGCTCGCTGGCTAGGCAACATAGCCTGCCTGGGAAGCTCCAGGCCGGTGAGAGACTCTGTCTCAAAGAAGCAATGTAAATGGCTCCTGAAGAAAAAGCCTGAGGTTGGCTTTCATGTGAATGTACACACACACACACACACTCACACACACTCACATATACACACTCACATACACACACACATACACACACATACACACACACACACAGGCACATACACACATACACACACACACACACACACACACACACACACACACACACAATGGGTTGATATTTTTTGGATCTGAAATAAAGGCCTGATTACATTTCCCAGATTCTACTTGTACATAGACAGCATCAGCAAATAGCTTAGGTCAGGACTCTCTGCTTTTGCCCTCCCTTCTACAAAGAAGCCTGCTCGTGGTGAGTTCTTAAGTCAGAAGCCTGATCTCAACTTTCTTCCTTCCTCTTTCTTTTTCTTTCTTTCTTTCTTTCTTTCTTCCTTCCTTTCTTTCTTTCTTTCTTTCTTTCTTTTTTTTTTTAAAAAACCTCAATCCTAACCTAAAGTCAAGAGGCAGTTTAGGCAATGAAATATATATATATATTAAATAAATTACTTAATAAAATATTATTAAATAATATTATTTAATAAATAAAATACTATTTAAATAAATATATAAATATATATATTAAAAAATCAAACACCCATGTACCCACCATTCCCTCCAAATGTAACATTTTGCCTTGTTTACTTCAGCCCTATCTCTTAAAGAAAGATTGATTTATTTTTATTTTATGTGCATGGATGTTTTGCCTGCATGCATGTCTGTACTAGTGTCAACAGAGGCCAGGACAGAATGTCAGATCCCCTAGAACTGAAGTTAGAGATGGCTGTAAGTTGCCATGTGGGTGCTGGGAATTGAACCTGGGTCTTCTGCAAAAGCAAGGAGTACTCTTAACTGCTGAGCCACCTTGCTAGCCCTTTCATGCTTTACTTGTAAAGTGAAATAAAATGCAGATATAGTTGAAGCTCGTGGGAGCCTATCTTTAATTCTTGTCTCTCCCCCTTGTCCTCAGAGATAATTATGCTCTGGAATGTAGTGTTCATGTCTTCTGCATGAACTCCACATGTGGATGTATCTGCAAACAGCATCTAGCACCACGGAACACGTATTTAAACTTTATACAGATCACATCATGTTTAAGTGCTTTATGGCTGACTTTCATCATCATGTGCTTTAAGATTTAGCCGTGCTGATCTTGCTATAGTCACTGATTCTCTCCTGTCTATGAACATTTGGGTTGAGGTCAACGTTTTGCTGCTACAAACCGTAATAAAATGACAATTTTTGAAGATTGACTATTAACTTTTAATCACGTGTGCACACACACATGTGCATGCATGGCGCACGCCAGTGTGCCAACAGAGGTCAGAAGAGGGCATCAGATCCTCTGGAACTACTTACAGGCATTTGTGAATTACCCAGTGTCGATGCTGGGAATGGAACCAAGGCCCTCTGCAAGAACGGCAAGTGCTCTTAACTGTCTTGGTCAGAGTTCTATTGCTGTGAGGAGACACCATGACCACAGCAACTCTTATGAAAGAAAACATTTAACTGGGGCTTGCTTGCAGTTTCAGGGGTTTGGTCCGTTATCGTTAAGATGAGGAGCATGTGGCAATGCAAGCTGACCTGGTGTTAGAGAAGGAGCTGTGAGTTCTACATTCTGATCTTCAGGGAGCAGGAAGAGAGACACTGGAACTGCCTTGGGCTTCTGAAACCTTAAAGCCTACCCCTAGTGACACACTTCCTCCTACAAAGCCACGCCTCCTGATGCCTCCCAAGTACTGCTGCTCCCTGGTGACCAAGCAGTCAAGTCTGTGAGCCCCTGGGGCCATTCTTCTTCAAACCACCACATCCCCTTTGATTGTTGCTCCTTTTCTCCGTGATTCACAGAAACTTCTTTATATATTCTGTACACTGATCCTTCACAGGCTGCGTGGTCACAGACAATAACTTGATTTCTTAATTATGATGTATTTTATGCATGAACGTCTTTATCCTTAGTGTGGTTGAACGTCTCTATTTTAAACATTATCACTGAGTCTGTTCCCTTGAACTTAAGACACACTTTCCTACCCCCAAGGTTGTTACAAGATTCTCTTTTGTTTTCTTCTAAAGTTTAAAAATTTTTTGACTTTCACAATTAAGTCGTTAGCCGATCTGGAAGTAATTTTCATGATGTATAAGCTTTAGGTATAATGTTTTTAAAGGGATAGTTCTGTTTTAAGTGCTAATTGATTTTATTTGGTTTATTACTGGGGAGAGGTGAGCAGGCCATGAAGCATGCATCAGAGGACAACTTTGGGAATTACTCTCACTCTCACCTTGTTTGAGACAGAGCCTCTCTTGTTCCTGCTACATTGTGTACTTGAGGCCTGTGAGCTTCTGAGGTCTCTCTTCCCTCCCCATCTCACCATGGGAGCACAGGGATCATATTACCACCTCTGGCTTTTTATATGGGTTGTCAGGATTAAACTCAGGCTCCCGCTTAGCAGGTGGATCGGTGACTGTCTTACTGCCTCCCCTTCCCCCACTTTAAGGCACCTGTTCTTGCCTGACACCATGAGGCTGTTCAGGGGGTCTTGGCTGTTTCTGATATATCACTATTCCATATAAATGTTAGAATCACCTTGTTGTTTTCTACAGAAAACCCAATCTCCCAGAATAGCAATGATTTTACGTATTAGTTTAAGGATAACTACCATCCTTACATTACCTAGTTGTTCTTGATATTACATCAGTGGCGTTATGTCATCATTTCTATTAAATGTTCTCCCTAGAGGTTGGATGGGTTTCCAGTTAGATTAGGTTTACTCACCTTCTAGCTTTGTTGTTTTGCTATTTCTGACAATTATTTGTAAAATTATGGGACTGGCGAGCTGGCTCAGTCATTAAAGTGCTTGTCACACGTGTATAAGTTTGGGTCCCTAGCACCCATGTTTAAAAACAAAAGCTGGGTGTGTGTTGGAGGAGATACCTGTAATCTTGACACTGAGGAGGGAGAGACAGGAGGGTCCCTGGAGTTCGCTGGCTTCCTAGTCTTGCTGAATCCATCAGTTCCAGGTCCTGTCCCAAACACTGAGGTGGGGATCAGTTGAGGAAGACATCCGACTTGGACCTCCGCCCACTTAGTACGTCTTCTTCCAGCTCGCCCATATCTGCCTCTGTCTCTCTCAGACAATGAGACACATGTGGACATGTGGTCTGCCTTTCTCCTTCCCCCACGAGCTGTCAGCTTGCCTGTCAGAACTGATTCTTGCAAAGCCATCAGGAATTAGAAAATATTCATTTGTTGGTTCCCTTTCCTCAGTGGGGGGAAATCACAGGAAGTGTCTGAGTTGCACACATCTTCCTGTCCGCCCCCTCCCAGCTCTCCCGATTGCTCTCGGCTTATCTCGCTCAGCATCTCTTCCGTCTCCTCTATCTTCTTTCTTCTAGCTAAGGACATTAGACATGGGGTTTCTCCTACTCCTCTGCAGGTAGACTGCTGTCTTTAAGTCAGCTTTCACCAAAAAACCCTCCCCGTGCACTCAAATGTTATTTGGGAGTGAGGGGAAGCTACCTCGCTGCTGTGTCTCCTAATCACAGTTGAGAATGTCAGGAGTCGGGGTGCAGACGGGAGTTCTGATGGACAGTGTCCAGTTTTGTAGGACGAGGGCCAGTCATGCTGTCTGCAGAGATGATGGCAGTGACTGGGGTGTGATAGCTTTAGTGATGTGGTCATTTAGCCATTAGTCTGGTTCCAGAATCCTTACTTCCACACCACAGATTCTAACAGCCTACCTCATTCTTTGTATTAAGTCCATTTCTGTGTAAAACAGTTGGAGCCGTTTCTTTGGTCCGCACGGAACAGATTGATGTGTGCATCCTGTTAGAGCCCCTGACTATCTAGCATAGTTTTGTTCAACCCAGTCTGTACTGAGCCCAGTTAACTACTTTCTCGGGTTCTGTCTTCAGTAGTTCCTAGGTTTTCTGAATGCATGAACTCGGAGCAAAGGTCATTGCCAGAACTATGTCATCCCTTGGCTCCATCTCTCTGTAGGGTGGAGTGGGGATGTGAGAATTTCAGTGTGGGCTTAGAGAGTGAGGCACCTGCTGTGCTTGGGAGTTTCTGGTCAGCCAGTATAGCTGAAATGCTAAGTTCTAAGGTCAGAGAGAGCCTGTCTATAGAAGAAGAAGGAGGAGGAGGAGGGGGGAAGAAAGAAGAAAGAAGAAGGAGAAGAAGAAGGAGGAGGAGGAGGAGGAAGAGGAGGAGGAGGAGGACAACAACAGGAGGAGGAGGAGGAAGAGGAGGAAAAAGAAGAGGAAGAGGAGGAAGAGGAAGAGGAAGAGGAAGAGAGAGGCAGCTGATGTTGACCTGTGCCATCCACTTGCACACACAGGCAAATACACACCCTACACACTAGTCATCCCCACAAAGAACCTCACTTGTTATATTTTGTTTTAGAGTAAGGTAGGAGAAAATATGGTTAAAACAGATGCTAAGTCAGCTGATCCATACTATCTGCCAGGAAAAGTGCTATCCCAAGTGAGCAATCTCAGACTGAGAAGATATGATATGCCTAAATTAACTCGTTTGTCTAAAGGCCTAGATAATATGCTACTCCGTTTATGGGAAACATGCTTTTCAAGAGGAGAGGTGACGTGTGTCCATGTCCACTGTAACCTCCTTCGCCTCAATATTTCTCACAGGCATTCCTAGACTTCAGTGTCTCAGTTAGAGTTTCTACTGCTACAACAAAACACCATGACCAAAAGCAAATTGTAGGAGAGAAGGATTATTTCAGCTTATAGTTTATTGTCCTCGATGGAGGGAAATCAGCCCATGAACTCAAGACAAGAACCTGGAGGCAGGAGGTAAAGCAGAGGCCGTGAAGGGGTGCTGCTTACTGGCTTGCTCCCCACGGCTGGCTCAGCCTGCTTTCTTATAGCACTCAGGACTGCCAAGGTGGACGGAGTACTCACATCAACCGTCAGACAAGAAAGGGCCTTACAGGCCAATCTGGTGGGAATGTTTTCTGTATTGTGATTCCTTCTTCCCAGATAACTCTAGCTTGTGTCACGTTGGCATAAAACTAACCAGGATGTAAAACAGACCAGAAGTGTAGGTTCAAGGAAGGTGTAGAGTCATTGACATCAGTAAACCTGGAGATTGAGACACTTTCTTTGTCATTTACATGGCCCTTCTGAAGCCGAGGCATTGCTCTGAGGTACACAACTGTGAAGAGTTCCAAGAGGAAATGTCTCCAGCCAACACCACCACCTTACGAAGGTCACCTGCCAGGGAGCCCAAAGGCTACTGTGGAATCATGTTCATTGCTGAGATGATACAGAGGTGTGTGATCTACTTGGGATAGTTCAGAGAAGAAGTGGGAGCAACTGGGTGGCTGGGAAAGGCTTAGAGGACGGTCCTTTGTTCTACTGGAGTCACTGACTTAACCTTGCAGGTAAGTTGTGGACAGAGGGACTTGAATAACTGACGACATCACAGAGCACTGAGACAGTCCCAAGGGTGGATAATGGCTACCTCACATGGCTTATTACAAATGTCAATGAAGATAACTGTAAAAACTTGAATAAGAGATTCTTTAAAAGATATAAATAAAAATAAAAAAGGGACATTATACTTTGTTCATGGATTTGGAAGCCAATATTGTAAAAATATAAAAGTGTCCTAAGTTAGTAAGTTCAGTACAAGCTTAACTGAAGCTACAAGACTTTTTCATGAAGTATTGTAGTCTGGATTCTAACCTTTGTATGTAATGTAAAAGGTATTTTTTCCCCTAAGGCATTTGTAAAAGAACGAGATAAGGGACAGGTGTGTCGCTTGGTGATAAAATGCTTGCCTAGCCTACCCAAGGCTTGAGGTTGGAGTTTCACACTCAAAAAACTTATGAGGACTTCTAGAAGAAATTAAGATTTATTAAAAGGTGGGACTGGAGCCAGGCAGTGGTGGCGCACGCCTTTGATCCCAGCACTTGGGAGGCAGAGGCAGGCGGATTTCTGAGTTTGAGGCCAGCCTGGTCAGCTCAGCGTTTAAAAGCAAGGACAACCGTCCATAACTCCAGTCTCAGGGGGGCTCTGACGCTCTCTTCTGGCCTCTAAGGGTACTGCATGCATGTGGGGCATAGACATACATGCAGGCAAAAATACATGCATAAAATAAGTAAATCCAAAAAATAATTTAAAATATTTTCTATGAAGCTAGCTATGATAATTAAGACAGTCCAATATTGGTGTAGAGATTGAGAAATTGAACCAATGAACTAGATTGTATGTAACATCTCAGGAGAGCTGAGTAAAGATCATATTTCTAATAAGAATTATCCTTGCGGAAATGTTCCCATATTGCTGAACAAAAATGAATTTTAGATGTACCAGGAAATTCTCAGCATTTGGAGCCCTACAAATTAAAGACAATCAATAAAGACTTTAAAAGATAATTTAGGAAACTGCCTCTGTGATCTTAGGGTAGAAAAATTTCATAAGACACAAACCAGAACTAACTGTAAAAGATTGTTCTACATGAAGGTATTTCCTCTTCAAAAGGTATCGGCACAGATGTGGGCAGATGAGCCACAGCAAGGAGGAGGCTGTGTCTGTGCACATTGCTGCAAGGAGCCCTTATAAACCAGGAAGAAAGTATATCCTGCCTACAGTTTCCCCTCCCACTCATCCTCCCAGCTCCTCCCACCTCCCCTCCACTCACCCTCCCAGCTCCTCCCACCTCCCCTCCTATTTACCCTCCCAGCTCCTTGTATCTCCCCTCCTTCTGCTCCTCTGAGCCCCTCCCATCTCCTCTCCCTCTGACCCTCCCAGCTCGTCCCACCTCCCCTCCCACTCACCCCCAGCTCCTCTCACCTCTCCTCCCTCTGCTCCTCCTAGCCCCTCCCATCTCCCCTCCCTCTGACCCTCCCAGCTCCTCTTACCTCCCCTCCCTCTCATCCTCCCAGCTCCCCCTCCCGTCTTAACAAAAGGGCCTAGGGGACAAGGTGGCAAGTTCCTCTAATGCCAGCACTCCAGAGGCAGGCAGAGGCAGGCAGATCTCTGAGTTCCAGGCCAGCTTGGTCTACAGAGTGAATATTAGGACAGCCAAAGCTAACCAGAGAAACCCTATCTCAAACATTGGAGTTGGACAAAACAAACTGAGGGAAAAGAGCCCAAGAGAAGATACAAGAGCCAGAGGCTCACTCATCCACACACTCAGGAATTCATGAGCCAGAGGCCCACTCATCCACACACTCAGGAATTCATGAGCCAGAGGCCCACTCATCCACACACTCAGGAATCCATGAGCCAGAGGCTCACTCATCCACACACTCAGGAATCCATCAAAGCGCCAACCGGAAGCCATAATACATGCACACAGGACCTACAGGGTAAAAAGAGAGAAGAAAAATATAAATAAAATAATAAAATAAAAATACTTTTAAAAAAGATAAGCTCTGATACTGTGTTGTGAGATAAGGAACCTCCAAAGACACTACTGAGAGCTCCTTTCTGTTGGCCCTGGGTTTACGTTGGACATCCCTTGAAGGAAACTAAATGTTCATTTGCTAGTGGTTATTAATTAGAGATTGGTTATGTGTTAGGAGCGGGGCATGAGTCCACTCTCCTTTCAGCTGTAGGACCCCAACTGGTGCAGACCCTGTGCGGCCCTGGGCAAGGTGCCTCAGTCTCGGGGCCTTCATGTGTGCATCTATCATGTTGATTTAAGGGGTTTTGTCCTCTTGGTGTCCTCCATCCCCTCTGGCTCCTATACCTTTTCTGCCTGTCTTTCCTCAGGGTTCTCTGAGCCCAGAGGGGAGAGATTTGATGGAGACATCCCATTTAGGGCCAAGCGTTCCAAGGTCTCTCACTCTCTGCGTAATGTCTGTCTGTGGGCCTCTGTATTTGTTCCCATGTGCTGCAGGAGGAAACTTGTCTAACCATGGCTGAGCAAGGCTATGAGTGGAGCAGAATGTCATCAGGAGTCATTTTATTGCTACTTTTTTTTTTTTAGAACAGTATTATCTGGTTTTATCCTAAGTCCCCGGGCTATCTAGTCTCAGGTTCTTGGTCACTCACGTAATGTCAGGTATGGGTTCCATCTTCTGTAGTGGGCCTTCAGTCAAATCAGATATTGGTTGGTTGCTGCCATAAGCTCTGTGCCACCATTGCAGTGACATGTCGTTCAGGCAGGACATCACTGTAGATCCAAGGATTGGTGGCTGGATTGGTGGCTGGGTTGGTGTTTACATGTCTCCTTTGGTAGCATGCAGAGTACCTTCCTATACCAAAGACTCTAGAATGCAGGGGTGAAGGCGCTATGTGGGTACCAGCTTGACCACTCCATGTGACTAGTGTGGGTGCTGTCTTCAGCAATGGGGCCTTGTTTGTGAAGCTTAGGTTGTCTGGGGATTCCCATGGAAAACCTTTGGCCAGCAACTCAACCAGATGGAACCAAAACCCCAGAACTCGAAGCTTCATTTATTTAGTGATGAGAGACGGCTGTTGAGGCTCTATCTCCCATTATTTGACAGTTTTGTTTAGACCACCTTGATATACGTACACGTTTTAGGAAGCTCCCACGGTATTGGGTTTCCATACTATCCCTCAAATAACCCTTAATTTTAGCTGTCTCTCACCCCCATATTCCCTCCCTCCTACCTTTTCCCTCCTCCTTCCTTCCTCCTCTCTTGATCCTCCCATTCCAGCCCCCCATCCATATCCACCTATCCCCCCTCTCCTAGCCAGATTTCTCTCTCTCCTCAGTACCCTTACTCTATCCTTGAGCTCTATGGTTCTATGTATCATAGCTTGGTTATCATTGATTTAATAGCTAATATCCACGTGTAAGCAGATTCAGACCGTATTTGTCATCCTTGGTCTGGGTTACCTCACTCAGGATGATACTTTTCCTCATTGTATCCATTTACCTGTGATTTTCATATTTCATTTTTTAACAGCAGAGTAACAGTTCATTGTTTAAATGTGACACATTTTCTTTATCTGTTCTTCTGCCGAAAGACATCTAGGCCTTCTATGATTTCTAGCTGTTATGAATAGAGCAGCAACAAAAACAGTTGAGCAAGTGTCTCTGCGGTAGGATGAAGTGTCCTTTGGGTATATGCCAAAGAGTGGTATAGCTGGGTCTGGAGTGGCCTGCGGGTTCCCAGCGAGCCCTGCTGGAATCGGAGGCTGGAATGAAATGATGAGCTGGGGGAGGAGTTTGGAGGGAAAATCAATGATATGCTTTTTAAAATAGGAAAACCAGGAGTATCACGAAGGCCCCAAAAAAAAAAAAAAAAAAATATATTTATATATATATATATATATAAATAGAAATAGATCCAATCTTTTAATCAAAGAGAAGTCACAGTGGGATTCTAGCCATCAGATGAATGAAGCTTTTAAAGGTGCCTGACAGCACTCGACATCGGGCAGTGTGGCGAAGGGGGAATTCTCTCGCACTATTGATGGGAGTGTGTTTGGATAACTGGGATTTGCCTGTGAAGTTGAAGATACGCGTACTCAATGGCTCAGAAATTCCTTCGGAGAGTGTACAAAGGCAAAAGTGCCAGTAACAGTATTGCCTGCAATCTCCTTGAACTATATTCATGACCTCAACAGTAGCATATATAAACCCCAGTGTGTTCATACAACAGAACAGTATATAGCAACAAAATGAACCCAGCTGAATCTCATAAACACAGTTTTAAACAACATAAGCCATACTCAAATGAATATGTTCTCCGAGATTCCATTTTATTTAATGTTTTGAAGAGTATCAAGCCAAGCTACTGAGTCTAAACTGACTTGCAAACTTCATCTAGTGAGATCCGAGTACCGTAATTATCAGGGTAGTGTACACGTGTTAAGGAGGAAACAGGGCTGTGACTAAGAAGGGTGCATGAGTTTCCTTCAGCAGAACTACAGATGTTCTCGTCCATGAGGCTCAATGCTTACCAAGGCTCGCACTCTGTTCTTCCCTGTGGTGTTGTGTTTCAGAAGAAAAAGGTATAAAGGTATAACGCAGTACATATCAGGTTTGGAAAGGAATACACGAAGCCTTCTGGCGCAGGTCCACTCCATCTGCAGATCAGATACCTTCCATCCCCATTTCCAGAAGGAAGTTAAACCAGAGAGCTTTAGATGGCAGGTCCCCAACGGTCAGTGGCAATAATCAGACACAGAAATAGATTCCAGACCTCCTACCTGTTGTAATTGCTTTTTCCAACCTACTTTACACGTCTTGGCACAGACACTAGCTCAGTTCCCAAAGAGTTGAGGCACCATGATGACAGGAGAGTTTTCCACGAAGCCTGATGATCCTGAAGGCAGGCAAGGGAGACGCATCCTTTTCTAGGATGCTAGCCTCACCTGGTGATTCAGGCAGTGTGCAGGCGGGAGCCCTCCCTCTGACGCTCAGGCAGCCTGCAGGGGTTTCCGAGTCTCTGGGCCGTGGAGTGCTGCTCTCGCTCCGCCCTGCTCCACTCTTCCTGGCTGCCCCTTCTGGACCTACAAACCTGGCTGGAGGGACAGGCTCTCTCCTTGATTCAAAACCCCACTGCTCTTTGAGGAGAATATTACCTAAAGATACAAAGTACATGCTCGGAGAGGACAGGAAAGGGCTCTTGTCCGCAGACACTACAATCCACATGTGTCTAACCTACCACTGACATCGTGAGAGTCGGGTCCCATGCTGAGTGGCAGAGGGCTGTCGAGGAAGATGGAGGTCAGAATGAGACGGGGATGCTTGGCACTGACTAAGGTCTTCTTCCATGGGGTGGTTCATGCTCAGCACATGGTCTTTGTAAGTTAATAATGTTGGGGAAGGGAGATCTCAACGTGGGCTGGCTGCTCCGTGAGGTTGCACATGATCCGAGTCTTTAATGACATGTAAGAATTGAGAAGCAGAAAAAGAATGGAAGATTTTCCAGTGCTTGTATTGCGGGGGAACTTTTGGCTACTGATAGGGACAGTCTTCAGCACAGGGTTCATGTGTGACTATATCAAAACTCTTTTTAAAAAATTATAGTTATGTGTTTATTTATATGGAAGCCAGAGGACTACTTGCAGGAAATGTTTTCTCCTGCCGTAGTGTGGCTCCTAGGGCTTCAGCCCTCGGACTCGTCATCATCAAGCACCCTTACCTGATTAGCTATCTCGCCACCCTAAGGCTCTCTTCCTGACGACGTTTTTTTCGAGGCTTGTCTTAAAACTCCATGAAACTTCGTGTCTGTGATGTGTGTGTGTGTTCATGTGGATACGTGCATAGAGGTGTTTAAATGAGGGGTGCACCTGTGAGGAACAAAGGCAGATGTGGGGTGTTCTCCCCAACTGCTCACCACTTAATTTTTAAAAACGGGGGTCTCTTACTGCACCTGAAGCTCCAGGGAACTGTCTGCAGCACCCCACCAAGTCAGGCTTTTTATGTGAGAGGTAGGGATATGAACTCAAGTTCCCGTGTTTGCACTGCAGGTATTTTACCAACTATCTCCCCAGTCCCTACATGAATCTTTTTATGGCTCACCCACCCCCATCACAGCAGCGGCTCCTGCAGGGCGGGGCTACGCTCAGCGTCTTGGCTGACTCCACCCCCGCCCTCCATCCCCATGACCATCAGTCAGCTGCGTTCTCCCGTGACTCTCTGGGCTTTAGGTGGTGGTTCTCCCAGATGTCCCACTTTTACAGTTTTTACAGACAGAAGTACATTATTTCGTCCAGGCTGTCCCACAGCCCTAACCCTTATGGAATTGTTTGCCCCGCCCCCCATATTTTCACCAACCAATGTAATTAATGTGCTGTCTAATGTGTTTTCCTGGAACTGTGATTATGCTCAAGGTATCTCAAAGCTTTTTACAGTAATTACTGGGAAAAGGCTTGGAGAGAATTAGCTGCGCGTGTGGAGTGAGCTGTAATCTGGCCCTTGGACGCTTAGATATTAAAAATCACTCTGACTGTGCCTGCCTTCATTTGCATTTCCAAATTTTCTGGTTAGAGGGCCTTTCAATTGATTGAATAATGGGTTAATGGAATCCTCTCCCTAATTATATCCAGATTGTCTCTTTGTGAAAGTACACACTTGACAGTCTCCAGCTGGATCATTCTAATTGCATTCTGAGGGGACCATGGGGGCCGGCTTGAAGAAGCCACTGTCCTATCTGAGGGTAGAAACTCTGCAAGAGGCAGAGGAGCAGAGCCACTTGGGGGCTATTCAGTTCCATTTATGGCTGTAGCGTGAGATTAGCAGGAGGTCTGGCTTTGACTTGCAGGACACTATCCATCCTGTGGCTAGAGCAATGGCTGCCACTGCTTCCCATGCCGGGTGCTTGAAGCTCCAGCATCCCCCTGTCTCTGTCCATCACCCCAACACCAGGCTTACAGACATGCAGCACTCTATCTGAGTTTTTGTGGGTGTTAAGGACCCAGACTCTGGTCCTTATGCTTTCCGGGCAAGCGCTTTAATGACTGGGCCATCTCCCCAGGGCCTTGTCCTAGTTTGCTTTCAATTACTGTGGTAAACCTTATGACCAAAAGTAACTTGGGGAGGAAAGGGTTCATTTCTTCCTACACAGCCAACTCATTGTCTGTCACCAAGGGGAGGCAGGAGCAATAGCGGAAAGCTACTTACTGACTTACTCCTTCTGACTTGGGCTCAGCCTGCTTTCTTATACAGCCCACTTCCACCTGCCAGGGGGGGGGGATGACACTGCCCACAGTGGGCGGAGCCATCTCACATCAATCAACAATCAAGACAGTTCCCCCAGACATGGCCACAGGCCAATCTGACCTAGGGAATTCTTTAACTGAGGTTCCTTTTTCCAACAGGACTCTAATGTGTCTCAAGTTGACAATACAAACTAACCAGAACACCATTTATTTTATTGATGAAACATTATCTTACAACATGGGCTGACCAGAAGCTCACCTATAGCCAAGGGCTGCCTTGAATTCCTGATCTTCCTGTTTTTCCCTCCAATGAGGCAATATTCCAGGCATAAACCACCATGTCTAGAAGAGACTGGGTAGTTTATAAAGAAAAGGACTTTATTTATATGGTTCCAGAGGGTGGGAAAACAAGACTGAGGGTGTACATCTGGGGAGGCTCTTTTTGCTACAGGGGAGGACTTTATAGGATCCCAGAGCAGTTCATATACATGGTAAGGAGCTCATGAAAGATAACCAAACCCCTCAGTGACCTGTTCATCTACCAATGCATTGATCTATTTATACATTGATCCACTAACCTGCAGGCTATCCCTCCAAATACCTGTAACGTGTGAATTTGTGTACTAAGTTTCCAAGGCAGGAATTCTGAAGGACACGGTCTAACAAACACATGGTAAGAAAAGCATTCTGGGTGTGCCCATTACAGTACTTAAACATAAAATATAACCAATATGATTTTAATGTGTGCTTAGGCTTACAAGTAAGATAACTGAACCTTTCCCTAGCCACTAGGGAAATTAAAATCAAAACCAAAATGAGACGTACAGGTGGGAGCGTGAAATGGAACGGCAAACGAAGAAAAGGTTGGCAGATTCCCAAAAGGTTAAACAGAACTGTCATGTGACATAGCCCTTCCAGCCAGGAAATCTAAAAACATGCATTCAAACAAAAATGTATGAACGAATGCTCATAGCAGCATTTGGCTGTCAGACAGTGGGTCGCCACAAGTGCCTATTGATTGATTGACAGATAATCTAGGTGAGAATGGTTATAACAGAATACTAATTGTTAGATCACAAATCCTCTATCTTCTGCTTTCTCCCCCAAATCAGACACCCTCGCCTCCTGCAATATAATTCTTTCCCCCTCCTCTGCCCCTCCCCCTTCCCTAACTACAGAGTTGTTATGACCTTGAAACTCTTACAAAGACTGGAAACTTCCTCCCCATGCAACTGTGAGAAGGGCCAGCCTTGGGTACCTAGACCCAAGACACCCTTCGATTATGACTCTTATCTGGCACCTGTCTCCATCCTAACTCATGGCGTATAGGCTAGGTCACACAGGATGGGACTTACTCGCCCCCTCCCCCCAACTCTCATTTAAAAACCTCTAAGAATCAGAAGCTGTCTTTGTCCTCCATAATTGAAGGCTCCCTCACCCTTCAAAACCCCTCAGGCCGGCTGTGTTGTGATACTAACTCTCCTCCTATTCTGGGAGCTGACAAGGCCCGAGGGCGCTCTCTCCCCTTGGTACTCTTGTCACACTACCCATGATGGCTGACACTTCTAAGGGAGCTCTTCCTGGATGACTCACTCTCCCACCTCAGGCAATGAACGATGCTATAGCCCTCCTGATAAGGCTCATCTGAAGGATAATTCATGTCAGCTTTTTCTCCGGGACCTTGTAACTAACATCTTCCGTTGTTTATAACATTAATACTCTTATCTAGGGCCACCTTTTCTCATATGGATGTTAATGAGCAGGTGTTCCAAAGAGAACTTAGCCTTCTAGACAGATTACAGCCTAGAATGGGTTGTATGACACAGTAGACTTTTTTTTTTTTTTTGGCTCACCTCAACCAATCAAGGCACTCCATTCACAAACCAGACTTTTATCCCTGCATTACCTGGCCATACAGAATGCCTCATTGGTATAACTGAGGTAGGTAGCATCGAGACACCTTAGTGGTATAAAGAGTCTGAAATCTCCAGCTTTTTTTTTGGACACAATTTTGAACGCATTGGTTCTAGGTTATGATGGGCTGCGGTTTGTAGCTCTCACACTTATGATTTGGTGGAAGTGCCAAGATCCGACTTGTAAGGTCATCTCCAGTCACATGGTCCCAGAGTCTCCATGGCCATGTTCTCATTCTCTACCAAGAGCTACTACCAAAAAAATGGCTGTCTCTGTTATAGATAACCCACCCTTCCTCAGCACCTAATGTGTGTGCCACTGCTGTCCTAAGAGAACTTATCAGAGATTCTGCATCTTTATCCACAACCTCTAACCCCACTCACGTGAGCTAAGGGACAGCACTGCCTTCGTCTAGCCTGGGCTAGCTGAGGAGCCCACTTTTACTCTAGGCTCAGCTCGAAACCATTCCAATTCATCTGATACATAGAACTGAACAGTATTACAGCCATGGTCTGTGCTGTCTCCAGAGTTCAGAGACCTTCCAAGTATGACTGGGTTCCTTTTTAATGCTAGGGCCAATAAAACACATCATTTCCCTCTTACTTGATGAAACTATTCCACCTTATCCCACTCTGTTAGGCACCTGAAATATTATTTCACTGGTGTGGGCAGCCTTTTGAATTTTTGTGGGTGTGCGCATCTCTCTGATCCCAATGTCTTCCAGAATTCTCAGCATTTCCTCTTTCTAGATCTGATTAATGTGATTTCATCCATATGGCGGACAAGCATACATTTTCCCACAATATTGAGAAGATTTACTTTGGCTATATTGTAACAGGAGTATACTGACAGGAAACAGAAGAGTTCCTCTGACTGCAGAACAAGATGAGCAGTGTTCTTAGCCCTAGGCTAACACAAACTGCTATTGGCCCTGCTTTAATAATAGGTTGAAAATAATACACTCACTAGCTCAGAAGGTACCACCACTTACAAAAGATTGTGTTGATCTGTATAGCAAAATCACTAAGTTCAGGGGCTACAGAGATGGTGGCGGGAGCGGTGTTAAGAGCACTTGCTGCTCTTGCAGAGGACCTGGGGAGGGTTCCCAGCAGCCATATGGTAGCTCACATGTGTAACTCAAAGGGATCCAATGCTCTCTTCTGACCTCTGTGGACACTGCATGTATGTCTGCACACAGGACACTTAAATACATGCAGGCAAAACATTCGTAAAATTAAAAAAAATCAATATATATATTTTAAAAAGCTAAGTACTTAGTTTCTGGGATTGCAGCTACCATTTTCTGGAATTTAAATTAATCTACCAACTGATTTTAAGCACTTGAGAGTTGTACAGATCTCTGTAGCTCTACCCAGGATGTAGTCTCACTCCTATTTGGATGAGAGATATCTTAAGGACCGTCCTCTTTTGCTTTTCATCCAGCCAACAGCTCTTATCTCACAAGCCAGGAAACCTACTACTGAATAGCTCCATCTCAACTATGCAATCAGAAACTGGGAAGATGGTGTTGGACCAGAATTCTATGTAATTCTATGTATAAAGCTCCCTGACTCTAAGCCTAGGGCCACAGCAATATTTTGTGTCCCATAATATTGATGCTCAGACCTACACCCGATATACATCAAAATATCTACATGTTCCCCTGATTAAGGTCACTCTGATAAACGTCTCTAAGTCCTTTTTTCCGGGAAGGAATAAGGACACCAATTCCTGGCCAGGGAAGGGTGAGGACACCAGATCCCTTTCAAGGAAGGGATGAGGACACCTGCTGTGCGTGCTTGTAACACTATAGGGTCTTCTAAAGTAGCATGCTTTCCTTAAATCAAGTCCTGAAGCCCGGCGCAGTCCTGGTGATTTGGTGTGAAATTATGCCATTTTTCCATTGTAATCAACCTTCCTCTCACCTTCTCTTGGTTGCTTTTGATCACGCAGGTAAAGCAGCATTCTCATTGGCCATCCAACTCTCTCACTGCTAGGAACAGCGCTGCTCCGATGCTCTGGACCCCTGAGGTCTCAGGCCTTTGATTTCCTCATGGTCTTGTTGTGAGTCGTGGTAATTACACCTACCCAGACTTTGACAGGTGAGGTACCGTCCCTTGATTTGTACTGTTCCAGAATTCTATCATCTCACTGACACCAGGGACCCCAGTTTTGCAGAACATCTCTTACCATTAACCCTGGACCAAAGGCAGCCTCCACTGGGCAATCTCGCCAGCACATTTCTTGTTACTTTAATGAGAAAAGTGTCTGCTGAAATTTCCCAGGGAACATGATCAGCTGGAGGGTTCTCTGGTTTTGTATAATGCATTTACTCTGACATGGTTATCACTCTGAGGCTTTTGGCTGCCTTCTCAGACCTCTGTTAAGATACCTCAACTTCATTCTCCACAAATCATCAAAAGTTCCAAGCTTCAAGGAGCTAGTCTACATTAGAATCAGGTCTGGCTAGCCTTGCCAGGATGCTAAATCCAAAACCGTAGGAGTGTGATGCTGAGTATCAGCTTAGATCTGAGAGCAACTAAAAGAAACACCTCTGGGGCATACACTCCTGGGCATGAAGACCTTCCTCCAGAGTAGGCAGGGCCTGTGGGCAGTGGATATGAAGAGGGCTGAGAAAAAAGAAGAGTGGTTTTCTTGTCTTGCTTATAGCTGCTGAGTGTGTGTACCCCTCCTGCAGGAGGATTCTTGTTTTAAAAGAGGTTGATTTATTTTAATGTTACGTGTATTAGTGTTTTTGCTTCTGTGTATGTTTGTATATCACATGTGTGTTGACCAGCAGAGGACAGAAGAAGGTGGTTCATCTCTTAGAATGGGGTCACAGACAGTTGTGAGCCACCACATGGGTGCTGGGAATTGAACCTGGGTCCTCTGGAAGAGCAGTGCTGCTAACTGCTGAGTTGTCTCTGCAGCCCTCACAGCAGCCGTTCTGGGTTGGCATCATACTCCAGCTAATTCCGGTTCAACCGTGTGTTCCAGTGGCTCCACAGGAATCCTGCAGGCATGCAGCTCCAGACTGACACTGGTGTATCCAGCTTTGTAGATTCACAACCTCTCCAGCATGCAGCCCTCGCTGTTAGTCTGCCCCTATTGCTATGTGAGTCAAGGAGACAAATTCCTTGTGTAGTATATATCCCTTCTGCCAGTTCCATTTCTCAAGAGACCCCTGACCAAAACAGGGGAATCTCCGTATTATTAAATCTTCTGTATCTAGCCTGTAGCCCACCTTTCTTGGTCCAGCAATTTCAGAAGCCATGCCCATAAATGTTTGCCCCCGTGTGAGGCCTGCTGCTTTTTTGGTTAATGATCCTTTTTATTCCAGTCTTGCTCCGACTGAAGCCATGCTGAAGCCTGACCCAGCTATCAGTCTAGAAGAGATGGAGGTGGAAAGTTGTTATCCTAACAAACAGTTGTATGGGGCAGGAGTGGGGGGATGCACATCTGCTGCCTCAGAAGAATCCAGGTGTTTCTCCTCTTAAAAATCAAAAAGATTTGTTTTAATGTGTACAGATGTTTTCCTGCATGTATATCTGTGCACCACATGCATGCCTGGTGCCAGTAGAGGCCAGAAGAGGGTGTCAGACCCCTTAGACTATAGTTTTAGAAGGCTACGAGCCACCATGTGGGTGCTAGGAACTGAATTTGGGTCCTTGGCAAGAGCAGCCAGTGCCCTTAACTACTGGGCCACCCTTCCAGCATGGTTTCAGTTTCTTAAGTGCATCCACTTAAACAAATAGCCACAGCCCACTGCCTGGTCCTTATCTCAGCATACCAGGACCCTGGCATTGGGGCTTAGGAAACTTGTTAAGGCCTTCCTCTGTTGCCCTAGGTTTTTGGGGTATGTATGTGTGTGCCCATGCATGTGTGTATGTGCATGCGTGTATGTGCATATGTGTATGTGTATATGTGTATGTGCATGTGTGCATATGTGCATGTGTATGTGTGCATGTGTGCATGTGCATGTATGTATGTGTATGTGTGCATATGTGCATGTGTATATGTGTATGTGCATGTGTGCATGTATATGTATGTGCATGTGTATGTGTGCATATGTGCATGTGTATGTGTGTATGT
>NW_021604686.1:3128048-3169818 GCF_004785775.1 Grammomys surdaster | reverse complement strand
TGTGTATGTGTGAATATGTATGTGTGTATGTGCATGTGTGCATGTATATGTGTGCATGTATGAATGTGTATGTGTTTATGTGTATGTATTTATGTGTATGTGTGCATGTGTATGTGTGTATGTGTGTGTGCATGTGTATGTGTGCATGTGTATGTGTGCATGTGCATGTGTGCTTATAAATGTGTGTGTGTGTATGTGTGCATATGTATGTGTGCATGTGTATCTGTGCATGTGCATGTGTGCTTATAAATGTGTGTGTGTATGTGTGCATGTGTATGTGTGTATATGCATGTGTGCATCTGCATGTGTGCATGTGAATGTGTGTATGTGCATGTGTGTATGTGCATGTGTGTATGTGTACATGTGTGCATGTGTGCACGTGTGTATGCGTGCATTTGCATATGTGTATGTGCATCTCTGTGTATGTCAATGTGTGCGTGTGTATGCTTAGACTGAAGTTAGACCCACACATGTCGAGTACTCTACCTCAGAGCCATACCCAATCCACATCTTCCTTGGTAATTTTACCACTCTTGCAATCAAAGTCTGGCCTGATTTTTGAGCACAGTTTGTCCTGTGGCTACAGAAGATAAGGATCACTTTGAACATTGTCATGCAGGCCCTGTGGCCTTCACAGTATTTCCTGATGCGATACTAGGCTGATATAAAAGCTTGCTACTTTCTTCCTTCTAGGTTTCTAAGGTAGATGACAATGACAACCAACTCAGCCATCCCTATGGTAACCTCTGTCCCTGTATCCTTCAGATGCTAGAGTTACTGAATAAGGATAGCATCTCCTCTGTCACCCAGCCCAGTCTATAGGTAAGGGCTTTATTTATTATGATAATTAACAGCTGGTATTATCACCCCGTGTCCTACTAATTGCCGTTAGGTTAGCAGATGATAGAATCTGAGGGTCCCATGAGGAAGATCTGTTTCCTCGGATCGGGTTTTTTTGTTTTGTTTTGTTTTTGGCACCAGGTTTTTTGGGGTAAAGAAGAAATTTGCAAATGAATAGCTGATTTGATGGGGTTCCCAAACTGCAGTAGGGTGGAGAAAGGGAATCTGGACAAGGAAAGGAGCTCAGTAGAACTTCCATGGTGGCCCGAGCTTCACCTCCCATTCATCCTTGGCAAAGGACTGCTTCAAAGGGCCTTCACTACTCTCAGAACGGCTTATTTCACTCATAAAAAGTCAAAGTCCTTTGAGTCACAGGTGTTCACAGTAGGGTGCTGTTTGTTTTTGTAAGCCTGGTGAGTGTTTTCCTTGACAGTGAACAGGCTATAGACTAGGTTAAAATTCTCCCCCACCCCCTCCCCGACACACACAAAGGAAGGTGTCAAGGAAACTTGTCTTTCCTTACTTGGGAAAATTGTCCCTTGAGATTCTATTTTGTTTGTACCTGACATTGAGATTATTCTCCTTAATAGTCCAGAAACCCAAACTAAAAAATTAGCATAATATTTGCCTCAGGCCTATGGGATGCTTCGGTGGAAGCACTCCCATGAGTCGATAAAAAGGACTTCAGACAGCTTAAGATACCCAACAAAGGAGGTTTTATGCTTAATCTTGTCAATTTGGCCAGATTTAGAAACACTCTGGAAACAGATCTTTGAGTGTGTCTACAAGGGTGTTTCTAGAAAAGTCTAACTGAAAAGGGCAGACCCGGGCTGGAGAGATGACTCAGCAGTTAAGAGCACTGGCTGTTCTTCCAGAGGTCCTGAGTTCGATTCCCAGCAACCACATGGTGTCTCACAACCATCTGCAATGGGATCCGATGCCCTCTTCTGGTGTTTCTGACAGCTGCAATGTACTCATATACATAAAAGAAATAAATCTTATATTAAAAAAAGAAGAAAGAAAGAAAGAAAGAAAGAAAGAAAGAAAGAAAGAAAGAAAAGGGCAGACCCATCTTGTATGAGGGTGACATCCTGTGGCCTGGAGTCCTGAGCTGTTCTGATGACCAGTTGCATCGCTCTTTGCTTCCAGGCTGCAGATACAATGCAACCAGCTACCTCCCGCCACTGTGCATGCCCTCCCTGCCATGACGGACTGTACCCTCCAACTGTGAGCCAAAATAAACCCTTCCTTAAATTGCTTTTGTAAAGGTATTTTGTCACATCAACAACAAAAGAAACTAAGACAGGATAGGAGAGGGACTTTTTCTTTTTTTTTTTCTTTTTTCCTCTTCTCTTCCTCTTCTTGCTCCTCTTCCTTCTTTTCCTTTCTTTCTTTTTTCCCCTTGCTTTTAAAGACAGGGACTTTCTATGTAGTCCTGGCTGTCTCAGAACTTGGATCAAGCTGACTTACAGAGACACACCTACCTGCCTCTGTCTCCTAAATGCTGGGATTAAAGGTGTGCATCTCCATGCCTGCCTAGGAACGACTTTCAGTAAAGCTAAATGATATAATATCATGTTGTTAGAATGGTCCGCAGAGCCAGGCTGTCCATGGAGAGGAAGGGTGGGCGTTTAACAGGTGTAGATCTTCCATTCTGCAAGACAAGAAAGCTCTGGTGTCCTGCGTTAATGTGTTTATCCCTAACATTACCGAACTACATTTAAAAATGGCTAAGATGGTAAGTTTTATGTTCTATATTCTTTATTACACTAAAAAAAATGATACAAAGAAATTTAAGAACATGCCGAATGCTTGTGCCAAGATGCTAGAGAGAAAGGTGGATGTGAGATTTTATAAACCCGTGAGAAAATTCTGTTGCTACAGTGGAAGAGAACAGTTTGGGAAAAACACATTAGAATACTGACCAAACTGGTTGGCAGGATTCTGGGTGATGAACTTTATTTTTCTAAACCTGTTTTAGTAATCTCTCCCTTAGGATTTCAGTTCGAGAAATGGAAAGCTTAGCTTGAACTCTCTCAAAAAATAAGGGAGTATGTCTTGGCTCGTATAACTAAGAAGGCCAGAGGTGGGGTGAGCTTAGGGTTGATTCCGTTCAGAAGCGGCCTTCAGGGACCTGTAGGTGCCTCCGTCTGGCTTTCCTCCATGACCCCAGCTTGACTTCAAAGGCTGGTTCCTGGCCCGGTGACAGTGGGGCAAGGGACATGCCAAGTGCCATCATACTATACCCACACACCCTTGTCTTAATAAGCCTGAGACAACTGATGCTCTCGTCTTCTTGCCCATACTGTGCCTCATCTCTGCCTCTGACTCATCATCCTGATTAAAGTCACTCCAAGCACAGCCCACTCAAGCTGTTGGCCACCAAGGCTGATGGCCTAAGTTTGATTCCTATCATGTACATGGTAGAAGGAGAGAACTGATTCCCACAGAGTCTTCCGGCTTCTACACGTATGCTGTGCATGCACGTGTCCACGCAGAGCAAAACCGATAGATTACGAAGTAAAAGTAAGAACGGCTTACAAGTCTTCATCATGCTAGTGATGGGTAGAACAAAGCCAACATTCTGAAATCAGCTTAATCTTATAACTAAAGGGTGATATAAAAATATTTAATGAGTAATATAGTACGGTTATCAATCTGTGGGAGGTATCACTTGTGATTGTGTCATGCTGGTGACTTGAGCCGCAGTCACAGCCAGGATTACTTAGTCACCATCAGCATAGAGTGTCACATAAATCTGTCGGGTACCCTTAACCCATCAGCAAGCCAGAACATAGATTCTGTCACCAGACACAGAGACTCAAGGGAGAGCACCACCATCAAATACAAACAGACTCAAGAAAGTAAACATAAAATGTATCCAGATCCTCCAGATTCCACTGCCGCATTTAGTGAAGTTTGGCTGCACTGGAGACAAGACAGACTAGCATCAAAGTGAGCTTTGCTATTTATAGACCCACCTCGCCAACCTTCAATGTTCACATCTATAAAATGAATTAAGAATTACCTATAAAATCAGTTGTGAAACTTAGAGTATATTAATGTCTTCTACTGCTGTATCAAAATACCAGAGGTTGGGTTAATAGATACAAAGATTTTTCTAGCTTGTATTTAAAAGACTAAAATCCAAGATCTGGTGGCCCTCTTTCGGGTTTCCTTGGCTGTGTCATATGATAGGGATGGCAGGGATAGCATCGTAGCTGGAAGACGTGTGAGACGGAGGGGTCATATGACAAAAACAGGAGCTAGAGATTGGACTCACTCTTTTGTTACAACATGTCCTCAAAAGCTAGCTGAGGGCCCTTGAGAAACACCTGCACCGCTTCTGAGGATGGTGTCTCAATGACTTAACCATGCCCCACGAGATGGCCCAAATCTGAACCCTCCAGAACAAGCTTAACTGGTCTGTAACTTAAACCGTAGCACAGTAGGAACGGCAATAAGGTGTCTAGCTCGGGGTTTGGCACATAGTGGGGAGTTCACTGATGCCGAGGAGCACTTACCATCATCTCAAGAGCACACTGGCAAAACCACCAGACAACTGAGGAGCTTACAAACAGCTCTGAAGGCTGAGGAGCTCTCTAATTTCTTGAGTGTGGGAAGAGCCACTGGCCTCTCCACTGCCTCGCCCCCATTTTGGGCTTGAACCATCCATTCATCCACACTGCCCCTGTCTCTAAATATAACCAGCTGACAGCCACCAGTGTTGGCAACAGCTCTTTCTGAGCTGCATTTTCTGACAGTCCGACCTCTACAAGCTGTTCGTGAGTTATTTCAAGGGACAGTTTGATGTCAATCACATACCCCTCAAGTGGACTACACAGGCTAGGCTTGGGCCGGGGATCATGAGAGGGTGGAAACAACATTTGTTTCTTGGAAATTAGCACACTGGTTCATGACACCTAAATGGAAGGCAAGAAAAGAAATTACTGCTCACGGGGAGAAAGTTATTCTTACCAAGAACCCTATGTGCGGCAGGCACTGAGCCACCTCCTGAGTCCCAGCCAGAAGGCATGCAAGGGGTGGGGAAATGGCCCAAGAATACAACTTTCTGAGTTCGAATCCCATCTCAGCTAGGAAGTGGGTTTACACCAAAGCCTACTCCTGTCTATTCTCTCCCCTGCCTCCTGAGTCAGGTCTCCTGCAGTGAAAACCCCATCCTCAAAGGGATATAAAAGTAGCCAATCTTCTCTTTCATCCCTGGACTCTGGCTCCTCCTTTCTGAGACCCTGCCATGCTGTCTCTAGTCCTGGGGCCTGAACTCTTCTTGAAGCCCCAGTCAGACTGCTGCTGTCTGTCCATGGTGTTAATAACTATTTCCCAGTAGGCCATCTCAGTGTCCTCTTGAACCACTGTCTCCATACAAAACCCAACACCCCAGTGCATGCCAGGCACTCTGCCGCCTTGCCAAATGCATGCAAGAAGGCAAATGTGCCAGCTAGTTTTATGTCAACTTAACACAAACTAGAGTCATCTGAGAGGAGGGAACCTCAGTTGAGAAAATGTCTCTCTAAGATTGGGTTATAGGCAGGCCAGTAGGGGCATTTTCTTAATAGTAGTGGGTGGGAGGAAGCCCGGCCCATTGTGGGTGGGAACTCTCCTTGGCTGGTGGTCCTGAGGGCTATAAGAAAGCAGGCTGAGCAAGCCAGAAGGCAACACTCCACTATGGCTTCAGCACCCGCCTCAAGATCCTGCCCTGATTGACTCTGATGATGAACCAATATACCGAAGTAGAACTGAAATACATCTTTTCCTCCTCTGCTGGCTTTTGGTCATGGTGCTTCATCACAGCAATAGTAACCCTGACTAAGATATCGAGTAACAGGGCTGGAGTCATGGCTCACTGACTTCCCAGAACCTGGTAAATCTGGCCCTGAGAGCTAGAATCCAGCACACTTTTGAGGAGTGTCACTGTAGCTCCCAGGCAGACATCAGACTCTGTTGTGGACAACGTGGAACGTGAGGGCCACGTATACACCATCGTATGCATGCGGCAGTACTCACACACGTGAACACACACACACTCACACTTCTTACAAATAATGAAAACTAAGGCTCAAAGATGCTAACTTAACCCTGGCTGGGTTCAAACCTAGGCAATTGAACTACAAAGTTCTGCCAGCATTTCTCAGAAGTGATGCTGTTAGTATTGGACACAGAACATTTTTTAAAAACTGAATAATGTTTAGCATCTCTGGTCCCTGAGAAATAAAGGTCAACTGCAGGTCCAGGTCATTCTAACAATTAAACCTGTCTGGCAGGGTGTGGCGGTGCGTGTCTGGAATTCCAGCCCTCTGAAGGATTATGGCCGAAGGATGGTGAGTTCAGCTTAGGATATGTGGGGGGCAGGGCAGTACACCCTGAGTTGAGAACTACTTAGATGAAACTTTCTCCTAGAGAATAAGAGGAGAAAATTTGCAAATGTGACCTTGAGTGTGGAAACACATTTGATAGTCTGAGGACCTGTGTGCCCATCCAGTTTGTGACTCACCTCCTGTGTGTACCATGTGGATGCCAACGAATAAAGACAATGACGTGTGCCCTTAGGAGTTCCCAGGGCCAAGCCTCCCAGGACCCCCGACCACATCCAGTCTCTTCAGTCCCGATGATCTTCCTTCTTCAATGCATCTCACACCCGCTTCCGCTCTCCTTCCCTTCTGTATATCCCACATCAAACCTCTTTCTCTCGCCTGGGCCACCCCAGCAGTCCTGTCTCTAGGGGCAGATGTGGCCAGCTCACTGTCCATACCACCACCAGCGCGCTCCTTCTGAAAGACAAATCAGTCCATGCCACCCCTGTCTCAAATTCCTCAGTGGTTCTCGAAGCAGAGCCCCGTATCTCAATGAAGTCTTCAAACAGAAATCCCATGTGTACAGCAGGTGGATGAGGAACCGTACTGTTGAACTGTGTAGACTACTTAGAAAGACATGTGAGGTCTTCCATGGGTATGTCCCCTTGCCTACTTCCACAAAAAAAGTGTATGTGTGTGTGTGTGTACATATGTGCATGTATATCTGTGTGTGCATGTGCAGGTGCATGTGTACACTGTGTGTGTACGTGTGTGTGCGTGTGCATGTGTGTATACATATGTGCATGTATATGTGTGTGCATGTGCGGGTGCATGTGTACACTGTGTGTGTACGTGTGTGTGTGTGTGTGTGTGTATAGGCACACAAGTGTGTAGATGCCCAGGTGTGCCATTGCCAGATGCAACTGCAACTTCTGTTCTTTCATTGATCTGGAACTCACCAAGTAGAGACCAGCCAGTGAGTTCCGGTTCCTGCTTCCCCAGGACTGGCATAGTCACCATGCCTGGCTTTAAAAAAAAATTTTTTTTTTCAAACCTGGGTTGTAGGAGATCCAACTCAGGTTTTATGCTTGCAATGCAACGATTTTATCAACTGAACCATCTCCCCAGTTCCACCATCTCTGACCTTACAGAAGGAAAATGGGGGCTGAGTTTGAGAAGACCGGAACCAAACTGAGTTCAAATCCCGCCTCACTTACCAGCTGTGCAAATGGACTTTCCTTCACCTCTCCGGGCCTGCGTTTCCTTGTTGATGATGTATTTCTGGTACTACTCAGTGAGGATTATTTTACAGATGAGATGAAGTTGCACTTGTGAAGCGTGTAGGGTAGAGGGTCTCCCGTATGTAGTAATCACTCTGTAAATGTGAACTCTTTTGACCTTGCTTACACTTGACCTTGAACTGCCCCAAATTTCTGCAAATGACCTGAAGTCCAAAGCTTCTCAAGCCTCTCTTATGTGCACACTGTATGTGTGTACGGTTAAAGGTACAGGGCTTGTGTCGGGCCGTGGAAGGATATCTTGATTCTTGGCTGGGCATGGGCCTTTGAACCCCAACTCCCATTGGAGAAACGGAGGTGTTTGGCCACGCCTCCAGAATCCAGGCTTCTACACTCGATCTCCATCTCTATTAACCTGCACCTTGCAGACACGTTTGGCTATCCAGAGAGGTTTGCGTCACCATCCACACCTACAGGTAGAGGGCGTGACTACAGGCTTCAGCCTCAAGAGATTTCCATATTCATGAGTTACCTAAAGGCCAGGGGGCGTGGCTAAATTAAGTTATTCCTTCTCAGTCCCGCCTCTTCCCCTCCCCTATTTAAGGCAGGCCCGCCCTGGTTTAGATTGGGGGGTGGGTGGGAGTGCACATCCAGATCCAACTACCACACCATGGCAATAAAACTCTTAGAATTCCAGGATTCTCATATCATTAGGGCCTGCCTGTCACCAAAGCTTCCAGCCTTTGGAACTCCTGACTTTCTCGAGTTATTGGTACCCGCTGCATGGAAAGCCCTTCCTCGTGTCCCCCCCCCCACCCCCCCACCCCCGTCTCCTCCACGGTTTTTTCCCACAGGCTTGGCCACTGCAGATGGAAGGAGCCTTATTGTACAAACACACAGAGGCGAAATCCTGTATCACAAAGCTATCCAGGGCTCACAGGTACCCTAGGCACCAACAGCTCCTTTCTTCTTTCTGAAGGTTGGCTTCATCATCTTTCTACTCTGAAGCATAAGCAAGCTAATTTTCATTCTCTAAATTCTTGAGGGACCCGTTCTGATTGGCTGAATCTCTTTTCCGGTGTCGTGTAATTGGGTAAAGCTCCTTTCTGTCTGGCTACTTTATAGGTCATTAACTATGAGAGGAAAGCTCCAGGCCAATCAGCAGCCACCATCCTTTAAAGCCTGACTTTGCTTCCCTTGTAGCTGAGCTGGTGGCAAGTTGAAGGGGCCTAGTGACAGTTCTGTGACAGAGCATCCCACGGCCACCGCCTGGACAGGGCCCTTCCAGCATCTCTACCTGACAAACTTATTTGCCTGCCTGCCAAGTCTCCCTTCATTGATCCTTCCAGGCAGAATGAGGCACTTTGTTTATGTAGCCAGTACCCCAGTGCCGTTCCTCCTATTAATCCCTGTGCTTCTGCCTCTCTTTCCACGGGAGCTCCTTCAGTATCTCTAGCATCTGGTCCATAGTGAGTGACTAACAAACGTTTCATCAGATGAGCAAAAACTACCGAGCTACATATGTAAAAGATGACAGATTTCAGCCTGCATTTGCTGTCTTTGTCAAAAGCGTGATTCCCTTTCAAAACTAAGACAAGTTGAAGCTGAAGAGTGGGTTTGTTGGTGTTTATTGTCAATTTGACATAACCTAGAAGTCACCTGGCAAGAGGGAACCTCAACTGGAGAATTGCCTTAATCACACTGGCCTGTGAGCAAGTCTCAGAGAAATTGTCTTGATTGATGATTGATGATTGATGTATGTGGGCCCACTGTGGGCGGTACCATCCCTAGGCAGGTGGTCCTGGGCTGTAGAAGAAAGCTTGGTGAGCATAAGCCAGGGAACCATCCATTAAGCAGTGTTCCACAGTGGTTTCTGCCTTGAGTTCCTGTCCTGCCTTCCTCCCTCAGAGATGGAGCGAAACCTGGAAGTGTAAGTCAGATAAATCCTTTCCTTCTTGGGTTGCTTTTAGTGACCAGTAATGACAGAATATCAGGAGAAGTTGATTTGAGGTGGCCTTCCTTCCCTTCCACCTAGGGGCACCATTCTCTCACGTGTCTGATTTCTCTGCTCCCTCTGATAGAAATGTCCTTTGACAGCACCCATACCCACTGCTTCATCTGTCTGGTCCCCTACTGATTTAGTTCTTTAAATGTTGACTTCTCAGGGCACAACTCCTAGACCATCCCCCTCCCTATCAGCTACTTATCCCTCCGGCTCTGAGTTAAGGCTGAAAAACGTATTGTGACCACTTTCATGTTTATCCCAGAGAAAAGAGACTCATATCCTTATGACTTTTCGCCTAGAAAGAAGCAGGCAAGGAGGGGAACTCACTCCTTTCGATAGTTTACATCCTCCCACGTGGTCCTCAGAAAGGAGCAGGGACTCGGGGTATAGAGTGGCTCTTTCATCCAGAGCAGCAGAGCATCCCCAGGCTGTAACTTGGAATTTGAAATGTAGTTTTGTTGCAACAAACCTTCTTTTCCCATTGTGTTTGGCTCAGACTGAAGCTATTTATTTTCTTTTTTAGCAGTTTTGGCAATTTCCCAGAGCCTATTTCAACCCGCTAATGGAAGTGGGGGAATCCAAAAACATTCACTAATGTGCCACCTGTAGACAGCTGAGACCCATGGCAAACTTTTCAAAGTGCTTTTTGTTTGATTGCTTTGCCTAAATATGGTCTTTACATTTGGCGGAAATGTGAAGTTCCTCTACCATTCTGGCTTTTTTTCCTTTCTTTTTCTACCATTCTGCCATTTTAAGGACTGAAAAATATAATTAAGGAAAATGCTAAAATGTCGCCAGAGAAGCATTTTTCTTTTTTTTTTTTTAAATGCAAAGAAAAGCTTCTATTCAATGCTTGCCATGTTTGGGAATAAATTCCAAATGTAATGAAGACTTAAGTGCTAAAACCGAAATAAAAAATGAGAATAGTCAAATTTAAGACATTAAAAAAAAATCGTGGGGCTGGAGAGATGTCTCAGCAGTTAAGAGCTTTCTGTACAAGCCAGAGGATCAGAGTTCAGATAGCCAGCACCCATGTGATAGGCTGGGCATGGTCCAGCATACGTCCCTCTAACCCAAGCACTAAAGTGGGCAGACATAGGATTTCTGGAGCTTGCTGGTTGCCAGCTTAGCCAAAAACTATGAGCTCCAAGCTCATTAAGAGACCCCGCCTCAAAGGAACCCAGTGGAGACTGATAGAGGAAAAACAACCAGAGCCTTCCTCTGACTTCTGGACTCTCACACAAGCACACATACCCACACAGATATACCTCCTTCCCATGTGCACACATCCAAAAATAATGACATAAAGAGAAAGAGGTTTGATTACATTAAAAATGAACGATAACTGAGAAGAACATGATGGAAGGGGTGCTGGGAAATGACACGGTTGTTCCGCTCATGAACTCACTCCAGCCATGCTTACCCACAAAATGGTGAGTCAACAGGATCTGTGAACACGGACAGCATTTGGACTGAGTGGGTTAAAATGAAGAAAGAAGCCTGAAAGTGGAGAAGGGGCATGGAGTGTGTCTGGAGTAGTGGGAGGGGAGAGTCGGGAGTAGATAGAGTTGAGATAGTGTATACATATATCCAGTTGTCAAAGAAATAAAGGCCATTTGAAAAATCTGAGTATCGTGAGAAAACAAAACACTGGGAAAAGTGACAATATTTGTAATATAATTATTAGGTACTTAAATAGCATCGAGAATGTACGAAAACGTGCTATAAGCAAATAACAAAAACATGGAATCAGTAGAAAGTGGGTGAAAGAAATGAGTAAGCCATTCACACCGTGGAGGGGGTGGGGGATGGGGTGGGGTGGAGGTGGGGTTGAAGGTGGGGGTTGGGGTGGGCATGACACACGAAATGGTGAGCCTGGAATGAGATGATTAGCTGAGATAATCATTAAAAGAATTCACGTCAAAAATAATAATGGGTTAGTTACTGTTTCGTTGCCGTGAAGAGACAGACACTCTGACCAAGGTAACTCTTATTTTTAAAAGTATTTTATTGTGGGCTTGTTTGCAGTTTTAGAAGGTTAGTCCAAGATCATCATGGCAGGAAGCAGAGGGGCGTGGTCCAGGAGCAGTGTCTGAGAGCTTTACATCCTGATCTGCAGGCAGTAGACAAAGAGAAAGAGAAAGACAGAGAGACACACAGCAAGAGACAGAGGTTGGGGAACGACTGAGCCCTGACATGAGCTTTTGAAACCTCAAAGTCCACTCCTAGTGACACATCTCCAAACAAGGTCACACCTCCTAATCCTTCCCAGACAGTTCTGCTAACTGGTGACTAAGCATTTGAATATAACCCTGTGGGGCCAGTCTCACTCGAACTGCCACAGGTCACTGCTTTCAATGAGTTTGGGAACATGGAGTTTTCTACACCGTGGATAAGTGTTGAGCAGTGGTACTTATATGGGAAGATAACTTGGCAATTTCAAGTGAGATTTCAAACCAGCAGCTCTCCCTGACACATACCCCAGGGAATAGCTCACTCAGCTCACTTGTGGATATAAGGAAACCTAAGTAAAAGAATAAAGCAGTGGTTTTTGTTGTTGGTGGTGGTGGTGGTGGTTTTTGCTTTGTGGTTCCCCTCCTACTTTTTCCTTCTGTAATAGTGAAACTCGTGAACCTTTTTTTCTTTTTGACTTATATTTCCTGAAGCAAAGATCAAAACAGGATCTTTCCTGCATACAATTGCAGTCGTCCTGTTACTGCGGAGGGCTGCCAGGATCCCTGTAGATGCCAACTCTGCAGATGTTCAGTACCTTACAGAAACTGCTGAAGGCACGCGTCACTGCGCACAGCTTTGTAAGCGGATGCTGGTGTTTCAACGTAGATCCTGTGCTCACAAGGCTAATACTTTACGGACAGAGTCATTCTCCCCAAGTCCCAAATGCACAACTTTTTGGTTGGCATGAATCACACATGAAGTGTGCTCCGGAGAGCTGATTGATCACACTATCTGTGGGCTTCTACTCTATCAGAACCGTGCATACTGGATCAGTGAACGCTGCGCTGTAGCTCCTCAGGGAAATGTGAGGTTACGCTGCTACATGCCCGTGTCACCAACCAGCTAATACATGATCTTGTTTCATGTGTATTTCTCTTTAACTACATTTTTTGTTTAATGAAACTTTTATTTACTTGAACTTAGTATAATTCTTACCTGAATAAAGTTTAACCAGCACACATGTTTTTGGTTTTTTCCTATAAGATACACCATATTCCTGTAGTTAAAACGTGTAGTTCCATGCATGGGGTCTGTTTTAAACAGTGAATTCTTTATAAAAAAAAAAAAGAAAAAAAGGCACTGCCTCCCACCCCCCAAACATAGCAGTCAGCATACTGTGAAACAGACATATGCTTACAAAATGGAGGTAAAATCTTCTGTCTGACCTACCTAGGGGACTGTACATCTCCTTGAAGGGGATTACAGGGTGCTGCCTACCTGCTGTCTAGTGTGGCTTTTTCCAAAAGTCATACACTGAGTGAGGACAAGATGAGCAACACGAGCAGGACCCAGACCCTGTATCCTATAAGTTCTGGGACTACTTGCCCCCAGTGTGGCTGCAGAGACCTTGTGCAGACCCTGTGTCCTGTAAGCTCTGGGACTACTTGTCCCCAGCGTGGCCGCAGAGACCTTGTGAACAGAGGGTGCAGAAGGGTGGAGTTTTATGTCTTATGATGAAATTTATACAGCATGAGAGTCATTATTTTCAAGATTGCAATTATAATGTACCGGGCAAATTGTCTTCTGACCTCCAAATGCACACTGTGGCACATTAACAAATAAAATATAATTTTAAAAATATATAAAGAATTTTCCCCAGGGAGAGGATTTTCATTCTTAAGTACATTGTGAAGCCCTTAAAGACAAAATGTTTAGTGTAGCTATTCCTGATCATCCCCAGTGGTCCCCCTAAAACTGACCTGCCAGCTGCTTCCAGTCCTTACTTACCATCTGCAGGAGGTATGCCTTCAGTGGCTGCAGGCAAAATTATTCAAACTATCTCAACAACGAGAAAGCGCCAAATGCTTTTGCTGAGTCACTGTCCAACACAAAGCCTTTTCTTCAGGATGCTTTCATCTGTCTCTGAGGTGTGAGTTGCAAATCTTAACCGCCCTAGTCTACAGAGGTGGGTAAAATTGATTTCTCCTGGGAAGGAGCAAGGCTGAAACAGGCGGTGTATCAAACTGGGATAGATTGCTAGAGGGGTCTATTCACTCTACTCTGGTATTTGACAGTGTAGTTGTAGGTGTCACAGTTAAAAACATCCCAGATAGAACAGCTATCAGGGGAAGATTTTTGAGATGTTAAATTTCTACTTTCTTGTTTGCCCCATTACATCTGGATATTAGGATAAGAAAGGGGTATTAGCCATTTTCCCCAGGTTAGGCCTTTGTACATTCAAAGTGATTTAAATCATCCATTTCTTCCATATTAATATCTGCAGCCCTTCACCAAGTAGAAAACCATGCCAGGTTTTCTGATTTCTAGGTTTCTCTGATTCCAATTCTTTCTATGCTGGGCATGAATCTGTAGTCTTTCTGTCCGACTTCATTTCAATTCCTCTCTCTGGTTCTAACCTAGCTTTGCAAACCATACTTCCAAATCTACCAGCCGGCAAGCACGTTTCTAACTAGTTTGTTATTCTAGGGACTTTTAATGAATGGGAAAAGTCAGTGTTAATTTCTTTTCATGTTGTGCCAATGAGCTGCAGCCTGAAAACAAGTTGGAACTGTCCGTGTCACACTGAAGTCCCTTCAATTACCTGCATTAGGACAGCTGGTCCTTGTACGTGAAGGGTAGAGCGGAAATGAGCATAATTGCTTTCTAGCTGTGGGCATGAAGTTCCTCGGGAACACCCCTCCGCACACAGCCACCTGGGGTCTGACATCATGGAGACAGATCACTGGCTACGGTGATGAGAACAGGGTTTTATGAGAAAACTCCCACTGCCGCAGACCAGTGCTCTGCATTTCTCAGACACCCTGTGTGCTGTAGCCAAAGAACCCAGCAGGCAGAGCAAAGGTGCAGCTGTCTTTGTCATCCTGCAATGCAAAGGACTTGAGGACACTGAAGCCATCATCTTTTTTGCTGACTTAGTATCCTAGGGAGAAGGGATGCCTATAGTTCCTAGTCTGTTTTGAAAAGGACATGTCAGATTCTATTTCCCCTTCCTTCCTCTCCTTCCTTCTTCTTCCTTCCTTTCTTCCTTCCTTTCTTTCTTCCTTCCTTCCTTCCTTCTTTCCTTCCTTCCTTCCTTCCTTCCTTCCTTCCTTCCTTCCTTCCTTCCTTCCTTCCAGAAGTTCTTAGGTAGTCTAGGCTGGCCTCAAATTCACTATGTAATCAGATATAATCTTGACATTCTGATCCTCCAGCCTTTATTTCCTGAGTACTGAAATTACAGCATGTACCACCATGTCCAGTCAGGTTTTTTGGAGACTAAGGAATTCAAGCCAGGGCTTTGAGCATATTAGGCAAGCCTCCCCACCCCCCACTAAGCCTTGCTTGCCTCTCCATGGTGCATGTCACCTGCAAAATAGTTACATATAAAAAGGATTAAAACTATATTTAGTGAAATAGATTTTTTTTCTTCCAATTTCTGGGATTTAAGTTTTCTGTCTGATAACAGTCTCAGAGGAGGGGCCACTGTAGAAAGCTAGTATCCAAAGCAAATTAGCCACTATGTTTGTTAGAGCATCTGTGACCTTTTGCAGACAGCCTTGGAAAGATTGTTGAGATCCCCTCACAAAAAGAGGAGCAGGAAGGATGTTAGACCCTCACCTGCTATCTCTCTCAATCTCTCCTTGGCACACCTCCCAGCTAGCTGTTGTAATTCTGCCCCAGTTGCATTTGGTCCCATAGTCTGAAAACGTGGGGCTGTCAGAGTCTAGAGACTATGGAAAGGTAACTGGAGGGAGGGCTCTATCTCTGCAGTCATGGGGAAGTTGTTATCCATCATGGGGTGACTTTCCACCATGGTGTGGCTGCTTTGGAGTCACTCATATTTCCATAAATATCCATTTACCCATGGTCTACAAGAAAGAATAATAAAATCATTGGCTTACCAACTCAAACTTTGGTCTGTCACTGGTGCCTTGTCTTAGGGGGGGACAGGTTTTTTATCCCCCACCCACCCATGAGTTCATGCAGTAAGGTGATGTACTAGCTCATAGTCACCTGTCATTCAGTGGTCTGGGTTACAAATTCTGCTGTGGCTGCAGCAAGTTACTTAGGCATGGGAGCAGCAGATCTGAGACCGGTTCTTCCCTTCCCTAACACGTCTTTTACCATCTGCTTCTCTCCAAATGCATTGAAACTAAACCTGAAGCTCTCTCATTCCTGTCTGTTGCCCTCTTAGTGTGCTTCAGAGGCAGAGCCCGGGACAAATTCAAGTACAAATAGTTTATTTGCGAGGTAATCCCAGAAAACACTCAGAGGGAGGGAGAAGGGAGTTAGACAGAAAAGAATCATTACCAACTAGAGCTGCATTCCATTAGGGAATGCTGGGAAACAGGGTATTACAGGAATCTCAGCACTATCCCAACTGAGGGGTGCAGAGGATAAGAGACAAACAGATTCTTGGGACATGATCAATAACGTATTATCTTCTAAAGGTGAAAGTAAATTCCTGTCTTGTCCTTAATGTACAGGATGTGCTGTCCGTTACCCCTTATGCCTTCCTTTGTCCTCCTGTCTCAGGGTCAGAACTCTCTAGTGTGGGCATTTGATCATCCCAAAGATGAGCTGGGCATTTATCCCTATCTTACATGGGAAATAAATCTTTTCTGCATGTGCATGTGTGTGGGCACACTTGTGTGGAGGAGCATGTATATTGAGCATATGTATGTGTGTATGTGTGTGTGGGGGTGTATGCATATTGAGCATGTGTATGTGTATCTGTGAGGGTGCACACTTGTTTGGGGTGCACATATATTGAGGATATGTATGTGTGTCTATGTGTGGGGTTGCACACTTGTGTGGGGTGCATGTATATTGAGGATATGTATGTGTGTCCATGTGTGGGGACACACTTGTGTAGGGTGCATGTATATTGAGGATATGTATGTGTGTCCATGTGTGGGGACATACTTGTGTGGGGTGCATGTATATTGAGGATATGTATGTATCTGTAGGGGTGCACACTTGTGTGGGGTGCGTGTATATTGAGGATATGTATGTATCTGTGGGGGTGCACACTTGTGTGGGGTGCGTGTATATTGAGGTTTGAAGCTGATGTCAGCTGTCTTCTTCGGTAACCCTCCACTCTATCTTCAGAGACAGCTAGGCTAATGACAGTATTTCCTATAATAAGAAAGACTTGTATGAGAATATTTATAACAACTTAAAAAAAAAAAAAGCCTGCTGGAGAACAACCCAAAAGGTGAGGGATAAGCAGAGAGTGGGCTTGGCTTGTAGGTCAGCAGTAGATATTTCCCAGCATGCACAAGGCCCTGGCTTCCATCCCCACAACACTGCGATAATTTTTAAAAAGCAAACTGTGAACTAGCCACACAATAGAATGTTATTCAGTACTAGAAAAGTTATTGATAGAGGCCAGAAATGAAATCACACAGAACAAAAGAAGCAGATAAAAGCCAGGGGGCTTGGCGGTAGATGTCTGTAATACCACCGGGAGCTAGAGGCAGCAGAATCAGGAGCTGACAGCCATCTTTGGTAGAGGTCAGCCTGAGCTACGTGAGGTTCTGACTCAAAAAGGGAAACTAGAGTAGATGTAATGGGCTCATTATGTATGTGGAGTCCTCGGAAAGGAAAGCCAAGCTGCAGTGATTAAACTTAGACCAGGCTAGCTGTTTGTTTATTTTGTGAAGTGGACAATAACTGGGAAGAGAAGGAAATTTAAGAGTTTCAAAAAAAAATGTTTTACATCTGGTTTTGGGTAGTTGCACGAATTACACAGGAATTAAAACTCACCTAATTGGCTAGGTGTGGTGGTGCATACCTTTAATCCCAGCGCCCAGGAAATAGAGACAGGTGGAGCTGAGAGAGTTTGGGGCTAGCCTGGTCTACATAAGGACTAGTAGCCATTTCTAAGACAGGCAGGGCTGCATAGTAAAATCCTTGTTTCAAAAACAAAACCAACACGAAACACAAACTTACCTAAACATCAGAGACCTGTGCTTTTTATTGCATAATGCTTAATAAACATTTCACTTGCTTTTTTTTTTTTTTAAAGACAGTTCGGCTGTTAAAAAGATGTAATGGTCTGTTCAGTGTTCTGACACCCCTCCCCGCCCCCACGAGTGCAAGCCTTAGAAGACGGTAGAAACCTGGCTGACTTTTACTCTCTATTGAATCTTAAGCGCCTTCCACAGTGCTGGATCTCCACTGACTCTTATTAATACTGAAAGTTTGTGCAAGCTTCTGGGCATTGGACTGTGGCTTTATCATATATCTCCCTCTACAGGCGTGACCTGCTCTTGGCAGATGCTGGTGGCCCAGAAGCTGGATGCAGGTGTATTGTCTAGGAAGGAGTTTGCAGGTGGGAACTCAGCAGGACTCTGGGTGTCCTTGGGCACTGACAGGGTCCCAACTGTGAGTACCATCTGTTCCTGTGAAGGGTGTCTGACAGCAGCTGCAGCCCTAGACCTGGGAGGTGAGTACCCCTGAGACCCAATGTCAGGCTTCTGTTCCCACCCTCCCTTCCTGTAGCAGGCCCATGAAAAGTCACTTTTAACCCTGGACAGAAAGGATCAACACACGTACCACGGTACAATTTACCAAGCGTTTCCTCCCGTACGCTCTTATTTCATCTTCTCGTGGTCCTGAAATATACCTGTTTAGTGACCCTATTTTACAGAGAGGTTGAGTGATTTCCCCAAGGTCACACAACTGCCAAGCCATAGACCTGGAATTCAAACCAAGCTTTTAACTGTTTACTACCACGTTAAACACAGTACTGCTCTGTCATTTAAGGACCCGCAGAAACAGTTTCTGAAACCCAATCCTTTCTGTAAGCTTGACTGGATGGACAAAATGGTATGTAGCAAATTCCCCTTGCCTTTAATCCAATGTATCTTGTTTGCCTCTGAGAGATTTATCTGCCTGGACCACCACTACGGTAGTATCAGTTGCTTATGCAAATTTCCACATTCTTCACCGCCTGCCAAGTACAGTCTACACTCCTTCATGGCGGTTGTGTGCCCCTTTGCCCCAACTCCCCTCTTCTTTCAAACAAGGCTTTACTTCCTAGTGGGTCTGCTGTCATCTCTGTATCTCTGGTCCTTGAGCCCTGTCCCACTCCACACCATGGGAAGCCAGGCTCCTCATCTAAACTCTGAGATGACACGTTACCTGTCAGTTATGTGTATCAAGCTCCCAACTCCCCCCAGTCTTGTGAATACTAAATTCTTTGTGAGTGAGGCTGACAGGTGGAGGTATCATGGAGCCCATAGTTCTTCCATGGCTCTGCTGTCCACTGGGCATGTAATCTTACACTGACTGTGTTTGCACCTTGCTTCATCTTCCTTATTGGAGCTGACGGTCCCAGAGGCTAGATGTGCATCTGAAAAGAATAGGTTACCATTTCTGTACTCAGTTGCTGCCTAGCAAGTTTTTTTTTTTAATTTTTAAAACTTATTTACTTTATGTATGAGTGCTCTGTTGTGTGTATACCTGCATGCCAGAAGAGGGCATCAGATCCCTTTATAGATGGTTGTGAGCCACCAAGTGGGTGCTGGGAATTGAACTCAGGACTTGTGGAAGAGCAGTCAGTGCCCTTCACTGCTGAGCCACCTCCCCAGCCCCAACTAGCAGATTTTTTTTTTTTGCACACTGCAGACAGTTGATGCTTTATAGTGTACAATTATTATCAATTCCCAAACATTCTCTAAACATAACAGTTTATATAACTGTATAGTTTATAAACTGTTAGCATTGAGCCAGGTTTGATGGCTCTTGGCTACAATCCCAACATTCAGGAGGCTGAGGCAGACTTACCTCAAGTTTAAGACCCGCCTAGGCTACAAAAATGAGGTCTTGTTTCAAAACATAAAACCAACCAACAAACAACAAAACAAAACCAAAAAACCCCTCAATTTTAAAAACTTTAAAGTCCTTTTATTTTTACTTCATGTGTTTAGTTAACACAAGCCTCCATCCTCTGTATGCATTGTTCTGACTTGACACAGATTGTATAAATATCAGATTCTTTATAAGTGGGGCTGACATGAAGAGACTGTAAGGTCTACACTTTGGCTTTGCCATTCTCCGGCTGTGTCCATTGATAAATCATGTCTGCTCTCCAGAACTTGTTTTGCCACTATCAGTTCTGAGATGCGTGTTTCTTTAACTTGCCACAAGGTTGTTGGGAGGATAAATGAAATTACAGATGTGGAAATGTTTGGCTGGCTATAAATCACCCAGAAACATCATTTGCTTGCTGTTTGATGGGGGCACACCTCTTTCTGCTTGGCCACTCCCTAACCATCTGTGCCTCTCTTCTGGTGAAGAAAGGAAGGAATATGTCCAGGGGTACAGGTTGATGAGAAAGTGGTAATGTTTCCAGAATTGCCCTTTACACTGTGCTGGATTTGAGGGAGGATGTCAAGAGATGCCATCATCGGCGAGACTGCTATGAGGACAGAGACACACTAGAGAGCCAGTCTCGTCCCAGGGTTTAGTGGTTATGAGGAAGTTGGCTGGTTTGGGCAATCTCTCAAGGCTCAGGCTGATGAACGCTTGCGTGGGCTGCCATGAGGGAAGGTGAAGGCGCCCATGCTGGTGCTGAAATCTTCCAAATTGTAGGCATAATAGCCTCGCTTTCAGGCAGAAGGAAGATAATCTCTCTTGGACGCCCTACATAAAAAAATAAAAGAAAAATTTTAAAAATTAAAAAAAAAAAAAGCGGGCTGGAGAGATGGCTCAGCGGTTAAGAGCACTGACTGCTCTTCCAGAGGTCCTGAGTTCAAATCCCAGCAACCACATGGTGGCTCACAACCATCCGTAATGAGATTGGATCCCCTCTTCTGGTGTGTCTGAAGACAGCTACAATGTACTCATAAATAAAATAAAAAATAAATCTAAAAAAAAAAAAAAAAAAAAAAGCGAAGAAGACCACATTTCCTGTATGGCAGCCTCTGCTTCCGGTTTGGGGAAGCATGAGCTTTGAGCATCTCGCTTCCTGATTGGCTAGCTGATTGTCGTCAGGTGTCACGTGGAGGCGGGCTTTCCAGGACCTTAAACAAGCATGGCTGAGGCAGGAAATGTGGCGTCTGGCCTTGGGCTTCCAGGAGAAGTCTCCCAGTGGCCTCTCAGGCGCTATGGTCGCTTCATGCTCTTGGACAATGGGGAGGCCCCTGGGCCTAGCTCGGAGGCTGCTGCAGCACCCTCGCCCACATGGAAGGTGAGGCCTGAGGGCAGGAAGGACCGCCAGCTGCCCGATCCCCAGGGAAGGAGGGAAGACCCTGTCCAGCAGCCACATAGGTCAAGCCACAGCGACCCTCCCACCTCTGCGAGGACCGGAGGGAATGACTTCTAACACAGGACGTTTGTGTCTGAGTAGGGAGTAGGAGGTATAGTTGTAACTCATTTCATTGTCAAAATAATTATATAAGGGTAAGATAAACATTCGTATGTTCAGCCAACATTGATTGAACATGGGTTGCATGCTAGACACAGTTCAGTATGCTAGGGACGATTTAGCATGGAGCAGGGTCTAAACGGTGCTGTCGTGAATGGTTTTGTTTGCTTTCTTATGGTACTGGGGATCTAAGTACCCTGTCCCTGAGCCTGGTTTTATTTTGGTACTAGGGATGAGACCAAGGACCCCTTGCATGCTAAGCATGTGTTTTTACCAGCCCCTGAAATCTAACTTTGCTGCTGAATTTCTGTGTTCTTGGTTAAGCTACTTAGCTTTTCTGAACCTTATTTATTGTAAAAAAATAGAAATACTGTCTTAATGTTATGTTTAAAATAAGTGTGGTAGAGACAAAACAGGTGTAAAATAATGATCTTATTTCATAGGATGTGTGTGCATGTCCACTGTGTTTTATGTGTTCTTGGATAGCTGTGGGTAAGATAAAATAGAGAAATGAAGGTGTAACATGAAAGCCTCCACACCTGAGAAAACCTTAGCAGGTCTAATAGAGAGAGAAGCCAAAAGGCTGGTGAACCCAGGGAGTGATGGTACGTGGTGAGGCTGTCTGGACAGGAAGACGGGCATCTTGTGAATATTATTTTAGAAGCCCACAGGGAGAGAGACACATGAAGGGTTTTAATCATTCTCTTCTTTGATAAATCACTCTGTCTTTGTAGATGGAATTAGAGGACAGTATCGGTGAGTTCGGGAAGACAAAAGATAATGACACCTCGGGCCTGAGGGGAGGTGACACAGGAGAGGGGGAATGGGTTATGTAATCTGATGGATAGAGGTGAAAGGGCTTATCGATTGATGGAATGTGAGAAGTGAGGGGAACGCGATTCGGTTTCTGACAGAAACAACTGTAGGAAAACGGGGTGCACCAGAGGAAAAACAGATCGGAGACGTCAGATTTGCTTGTGGTGAGCTAAACATGCATGGGGAGATGCCAGTTGTACTCAGCTGAGTGTACCGTTCCGGATCCAGCCGGTCTGGGCTGGCGGTGTGAAGGCGTGAGGTAGCATCAGAGAGGTGATACAGTCATGGGGTTAGTGTCGATTCCAAGACCTAGTCCCAAGGTAGTGCAGCAACTGGACGTCAGATGGAAGTGCCAGAACCTGGCAGATTGACAAGGACCAGAGAATTGTAAAGAATTCTCCAAGGAGAATGTTGGAGCTACAGGGAGTTCTCTGAAGAGGGAGAGAGAATGTTTGCTTAAACTTTGTAGAGCGGTACTGTCAAGTATAGAAAAATAATGACGGTGGCCATTGTACTTAGCTGTGTGAAGGTGATCCATGGTGATTAGGAAGAGGGGTTTGATGAGGGAAGGGTATAGAAGCCAGACAGATGTGGACTGAAAAGTGACTGAGGTGAATATATAGAACTAAGCACACGGTTGTGTGAACCTTGGCTGAGCATGTGAATAGAAATAGAACGTCGTGAATTATTCATAACATTCTGGAATATTAGCGTAAAGGGTGCTCTAAAACTTGAAATCAATCTATTTAGGCCCATTAAAAAAAAATCATTACGTCGTTGTGCTCTTGTGGAAGTCTGCATCCTAAATAAAATATAGGGCAAAAATGCAAACTGGAGTGAGGGGGCGTTAATGCCGGCGTGACGAATCTATAATTGGATCTTATAGAAATCCAGGGATGTAAAGGACATGTTTAACTTCCAAGACTGCTCCAGGAGGCTCTTTGGTCATTTCTCCTAACCACTCTTTAATCCTTTTCAACCCTTTTCTCTGCGTTGGGTGCGCCGGCTCAGACTCAGCCAGGTAACTCTTACAATGCAGCCCAGAGGATGGGCATTTGGCCATTTTAAGAAGTCCACTGTTATTGCAGTTTTTACCTTCTCTTTGCAAAGCTCTTCATAACTGCTTATAAGGAACAGCACTTTTCAGCGGCTTTCAGATGTTGGACATAACACCATGGCCATGGTGACAAGAGATGCGGTTAGCGTTTGCCCAGCTTTTGAAAACTGGACATTTGTCCCTTGCTTTGAATCTCTGCCCAGCCGTCCTGCCTGCTGTGATCAGCTTCGACCTAAGTCTGTCATGTTTTCCTTTTAAATGAAAGAAAAGTAAGATGTGTTCTGTTTTATAGGCACTGTGACTATTGTATAATAGTAATAACCACACTGTATTCTTCAAGTCCCATGCAAATTACTTTTAAAAACACTTGGTACCTGCAATAAAACTATGTGTTATGTGAAACACAGAAATGTAGTATTATAAGGTCATTCTAGTGGGTTTTTTCCCCCAATTATGGAGAGACTCTGTTCTCTTGGTTCCATATGTATAGATATTTTGCCCTAAAGAAGATGCTAATCACAGTGGCCACGTACTGACAGAACTGTCCATCTAAGAGAAAGATAAATAAAGCAAGACTTCTTAGACTGGAAGTCCCAACTGAGAGGTAAGGTCAAGTTAAGGTCAACAGAGATCCAGCATGCTGATTCTGTTTATGTCTCTGAATTGTTATTACATGTCACACAATTTGGAAGTAAATAAACTTTTTGTAACAGTGAACAAACCAACAAACAGAACACCAAAATAACCCCAAACATGACAGTTTACAGCTGTGCCACTCGGGCTTTGGTGTTCATAGTTGTCCTGTAGGGATTTTGTTAAAATGCAAATTCTTCCTCAGTCAGAACAGACTGTTGTGGGAAATGGATTCTGTCATCATAGAAAGCTCCCAGGTGACACTGGTGTTGGTTTAGGGACTATGCTTTGAGAGAAGGGGTGTGGGTGACCTTGAGTAAAGTGAGCAGCTACACAGTACAATTCATAAAATGAATTTATAGAGTTATGACTAAGTTAGATTCAAAATGAATATGCAGATTTTTATTATTGAGGTTAATATTTCAGCCATCTGTCATCCTCTAAGTGGATGAGCAGATGAAATACAAACTGGAACTGGATTTTAGTTCCATATAGCTATTGGCTCAACCTGTCTGACAGAAATGATCAGAATAAGAGATTGGTCCACTTTATGTCTGTATAGAATTCAGTCTGTTAATTTGAGAATTTTGAAAGGTGATGTTGCAGATTGC
This sequence comes from Grammomys surdaster, assembly GCF_004785775.1. Lineage (NCBI taxonomy): Eukaryota > Metazoa > Chordata > Mammalia > Rodentia > Muridae > Grammomys > Grammomys surdaster. The sequence goes on along the minus strand of NW_021604686.1, from coordinate 3,145,755 downwards.
TTTTAAATTAAAGTTTTTCCATGTTCTTCAGCTTTTAAATGTTTCTCAGACATACCTTAATTGGTTGAACCTAAAAACTTTAGATTTGTAGGAGGACCTTAAAATAATTGCTCTACTTAGAAATTAAGAAGTGGAATATGAAATGTGTACTTGAGATGAACTTTGAATGTAGGTTCAATGTAGAGAAGGCCTCGAAGCCCCTTCTCTTCTGTATTTCTAGTGTCTCAGCGTTCTCCGCCGTGTGATACACCCTTAGTGAAGTTTGGCTGAGCGTGTGGCAGCAAGGCAACTGATTTTTTTCTTTTTGTGATACAGGGTCTCACTGTGTAACTCTAATGGCCTGGGACTTGATGTGTAGACCAGACTGGCCTTGAAGTCACAGAGTTCTGCCTGTCTGTCTCTCAAGTGCTAAGATCAAAGGCTTGTACCACTTTGCCCGGCTCTACTTAGGGTGAGTTCTTTCAGCAGCCCTGTGTAGGAAATACTGTATCCATTTTGTGGAGGAATCAGCTGAACCTGAGAGATGTTCTTTGGCTTTTCTAAGAATTTAGAGAGAAGCGAGGAATAATTTGGGCTCCAGTTTTCTTGCCTCTAGAGCTTGTGCTTTTAATTATGGTGCTGTTTGCCTTAGAAATTTTAGTATTTCTGCAGTTTTCAAATTAGCATACAAAATGAGGATGATTACGATGATTTGTTCATGTCTTAAGGACAATTTAATTTTCAGTACATTTTCAAGAAAATTATTTTAGAGAAATAGCAAAATAGCAGTTCTCCTTTGTATGCTGGATACTTTCTTAGTAGAGCCTTACTGTTGTGAATTTTAACTTGTTGGGTCCATGAAATTCTTGTGTTCCTATAAATATTCCAGCCCCTCACGCCTACCCTGCCCCACCATCTTAGTTAGGGTTTCTATTACTATGAAGAGACACCGTGACCACCATGACTCTTATAAAGGAAAGCATTTAATTGGGCTGGCTTACAGTTCAGACATTTAGTTCATTATTGTCATGGCCAGAAGCATGGAGGCGTACAAGTTCTGTGTCTCAATCTACAGGTAGCATGAAGAGACAGTGAGCCAATAGGCTTGGCTTGAGTGTCTGAAACCTCAAAGCCCCACCTCCACCCCCAGGTGACACACTCCCTCCAACAAGACTACACCTTCTAATTGTGCCACTTCCTATGAACCTATGGGGCCGTTTTCATCCCCCCAGCTCTCCTCCTCCCACCCCACCCCCCACAGGATAAGTTCCTTGGAAACAGTTGCATCCTTTCAAGTCTGTTTTTAAATCATGTGAATGCTAAACATTTGGTTTAGGTCTACCCCTCACCCCCAAGTGCTGAGAGAAATTCCTTAAGAGAGTGCTCCCCAGTGCCCCATAAATGAAGTGTCTTCTGCTTCGGCTGCCAAGCAATAGGCAATGTTCAGGGCCCTGTGTGGGTCTAGGCAACTTAAGTACTCAGAGGTGTCTCCAGCCATGTGTGCTGAGCAGAGAAAGCACTGGAGAACAGGCTTTGGAAGTGACAGGGGTTCGCTCTGGGTGTCTCCTCTCTATTCTGTCCTGTGTACCCTTGGCTCTCTGACCTCCTTGGACAGCCAGCTCCATGTCTTAACCTCAGAGAAACTTCCCCAGGCCCTGCTTGAGTGTTTTTGTTGTTGTTGTTGTTTTGGTTTTTTGGTTTCTTTGCCTTGCAATTTACTATGGAAATTTCTCCAAGCAGTGGAGACATTGTTGACATCTGCATGACACTATAATTTGTGTTTGTCTAAATTCTTCCTACTTATATTTTACAACTCTTTGGGACACTAGCAGGAGAGCTCACTGGTCATCGCCTCTCCACTAACTAACTGTTTCCTGGGCCCTTAGCATTAAGCTAGGTACTGGGGATGTTGTAGGATTGTGAATCTTACTGTCTGCAGGATTCACTCAGTCTTTTGGTGTTTGTTTGAGACAGTTTTGTTGTTAAAGTAACATCATATATAGTTATATCAGTGTATAGTTAGCTCGACCATGACATTAAATGTTACTGTTTTAAGGGACCATTCCTTTGTATGTGGTCCTGTGGCTTGTTTGTGACCGAAACACCATTCAATAGCCAGGCAGCCTTTGTCAGAGGTGTTCCGTGCACTTCTCACAACTCTTTGGGTCTTCTATGGATGGCATAGACAGGAAGTTGAAACCTGGCAGGTTAAATAGCTTGTCAAATGTCAACACAGGAAGTGGAAAGCTAGACTCTAAGGCCCCGATCTTACTCTGTTCCGTGCTGCTGCTTCCTACATTGGTGTCTTTTCTCCTGAAGATGAGAATTATTGTCAAGAGTTAGTCTTCTCTCAAGAGTCCTCCATTTTCTTAACGTCAGATTACATTAAGATTACCTCTGAGTGACAGAAGCTGAATACTTAATTTTCACCTTAGGTCCAGAGTTGGGGTGACACTCGGTGTCAGGAGACTTTCTTCATTTTGTTCTTCTGCCCTGGATGACTACGGTGATGGCTAATATTGTCATTTTCACGGGCCAGAATTATCCTTGAGACAAGCCTCTGGGCAGACATGTGAAGAGTTATCTCGATTAGGCTAGCCTCTGGGCGTGCCTGTAAAGGGTGTTTCTTCCTTGGGTTAATTGAAGTGAGAAGACCCACTCTAACCAAGAACAGTACCGTTTCATGAGCTCGGGTTACATCCCCAGCTCTCAGCATCCTGACTGTGGATGCAGTGTGACCAGCTGCCACAAGCTCATGCCTCTGTGAACTCCCTGCTGTGATAGACCCGTAAACCGCCCGCTACAATAAACCTTCCTTCATTAAGTTGCTTTTGCCTCATGATGTTATATCACAGCAACAGGAAAAGAAACGAAGACACAGTGATCAGACTGAGAAAGAACCAGGGTTCTAGGACAGGGTGCACATGTGTAGTCTCCTAAGGGGTTTTCTGCAAGCCACTGTGTGATGCTTCGCCTTACAACACGCCAGGCAGAGCTTAAACCCACATGGAAGACTGATGTATACTGCAAGGTCAGGTGTCCTCTTACCATGTGAAAGGAACAATGAATGTCTGAGGTTCGCTGGCAGTTTGTCACACACTTCTGAAGACTTATCTCTGAGTTCTCGGTTGGAATTCAGAAGGCGTTTATAAGGACAGTAATATGTTTTACATGTGCCCCTCAAAGATTGTTGTGCTGGAACCTGGTCTCTGGTGTGGTGGAGGCCTAGTGCATGCTAATTAGGCCATGCCAGCACCACACTTAGAAGGGATTAATGCTGGTCTCACAGCGTGGCTGATCTCATGAAAACTAAAGGTCGTCATGCTGTGCAACTGGTGCCGTATATACTCAGCCATATTTCCTTTCTATGTTAGAATATGGCCAAGGAAGACATTGTCTAGACATACCGAGCCACTTAATCATAGACGTCGAGCGTCCAAAACCATGAGCTAAATGAGCCTGTTTATAAAGCAGCAGTCTGAGGAATTTCATTATGCCAACAGAAAATGGATTAGTAGAAGTAATTAAATTAACTGTTGCTTAGTGTGTAAATACTGCACGTTCAGTCCTGGCACGGGGCCTGGCTGCTGTCTCATAAAGTTTTACTGAATGGTGAATGAAAGGCAAGCATTCTGCTGACATCTGACCTCACACTGTTGTTTAATCTTTGAAAATTTTATAAGCAGGGCTTCTTAAGCCTTTTCTATTTCCAACCCTTTGTGTCTAAGTAAGTTTTATGCAACTTTGGATGTATAAATATATAAAATACATATAGAAATCAGTAACTGGTAATAAATTATAAATCATATCAGTGATGAGAATTGTTTGAAATCAACAAATAACACAGGATGGCAGAAGCATGTTTAAGGCCATTTCCGAACTTGTTGGAAATTCTGTTTTAATCCCAAGCCAAGTTGGGGATTTAGCTCAGTGGTAGAGCACTTGCCTAACAAGTGCAAGGCCCTGGATTCGGTCCTCAGCTCTGGGGGGAAAAAAATTCCAAGCCAAAATTCATTAGTGAACATTTTCTTAACTGTTTTTATGGAACCCAAGCCAGCAACTCAGATATCAATTTTTAAAGATTTATTTGTTATTTTACGGACATGTGTATGTTTCCATGTATGCATGTTTACCACGAGAATGCAATGCCCATGGAGGTCAAAAGGGCATCAGATCCCCTGGAACCAGAGATACGGATGGTTACAAGATGCTATGTGGGTGCTGGGAACCAAACCCAGGTCCTTTGTAAGACCAGCCAGTACTCTTAACTGCTGAGCCACCTCTCCAGCCCTCAAACAATTAATTTTTAAAATTAATTTAAATTACATGTACATGTGTCTGCATGTGGCTGTGTGCATGTAAGTGCAGGGGCCCCTGAAGGCCAGAGGTCACAGGCATAGGCTCTCTTTGGAGCTATGTTATAGGCAGTTGTGAACTGTCTGAGGTGGGTGTTGGGAGCCAAACTTTCAGGCATGCTTAACTACTGAGCCATCTTTCTAGCCCCTCAAACAGCATTTTTTTTTGGGGGGGGGTTGGCACAGGCTGTCTTTGTTTTGTTGCTATGATGAGATACAAGGACCAAGGTAACCTATACAAGAAATCATTTAATTGGAACCTTGCTTACAGTTTCAGAGGGTGAGCCCATGATCATCACGCCAGGGAAGCATGGTGGTAGGCAGGAAAACATGGTACTGGAGCCATAGCTGAGAGTGTACATCGGATCCATAAAATAGAGGCAGAAAGAGGATGATACTGGGTCTGTATGGGCTTTTGAAACCTCAGAGCCCACTCCCAGGGTCACACCTCCTCTAGTGAGGCCACACCTCCTAATCTTTCCTAAACAGTCTGTCAACTGGGGATCAGACATTCAAATATGAGCCTACAGAGCCCATTCTCATTCAGACCACCCTGTGGTCTCTCGATCTAGTCCTGGCTGCTCTGGAACTTGGCCATGCAGACCAGGCTGGCCTTGAACTCCCAGAGATCCACCTGCCTCTGTCTTCCAGTCCAACAGCAATTTAAAAAAAATCAAATATTCTAACACAATATAATCCATAGGTATACTGATTTGATACTTACAGTTTGAGGACTGACAGCAAAAATAAAATATTAGAATTAATTATTTCCCACTACTAAATTGTGATATTTCTTTAAGAACAGGAGACTGTGTATACAGTAAACACACTGCAGTTCATAATGTACAGTAGTCTCAAATCCCAGCCAGGGTGTTTCAAGCAGTGTTTATTGGTGTGTGGTATAAGTACACGCAGAAGACAAAGTGTACATGTTGTGTGTTCAGTAATAAGGCTGCAGTGAAGTCCCATCATGCAACCTGAGTCCGTGCTGCCAGAACTTCAAAGTCACCATGAGTCACCATGTTGTTGGTGTTCAGAAACATTTTACAGTTGGTGGATTTTTCACAACCCCCACATTCAGCCATGGGACCGTGACCCACAGTTAACGAGCTATGCATAAGTTCATAAGGTGTTTAGTACTATCTCTGTTCTATAATCAAAAAAGTGAATTGTTCTTCTAAGTGATAAGGCTGAGGTTGGAGTCTGTCTGACTCCAATAGTGTCTTTTATAAAGTGGTAGTTGTTGGTGCTATCCACGTACACTATGATTCCACCTGAGCTGTATTAGGTGACATGTGCCTGGCTTGTGACTGGTTCAGGGCAGTGAAATGTGAGCATAACTGACACACGTCACGGGCAGAAGCTTCCAGAGCCAGTGCGTGACTGGCCCTACCGTTTCCTTTGGCACCATTGTGGGTGCTGTAGTCAGGGTCAGGCAGCGAGACGGTGTGGGAGAACAGGATGAACGGGTGGCACCATGGGGGTTTAGAGGAGTGTCAGTGCCTGTAGTGTGTGCCAGCCCAAACCGGCTGACCCTGACGTGTTTCACACTTATGGTGATACCTAATTGGATCTTATGGTACGCACATTATACGTTGCCTCGGACTTTGAAAAAAGAGCCTTGTAAGTGATGTTCCAATGCTTTTTTTTTTTTTCTTATGACAGAATCATTACTTGTTCCCAAAACTCTAGTTTATAAATACATACTTCTACCTTGGGGTCAGACTCTGTTCTCTTTCTTCAGAAACAAAAGCTTAATTTTGTTCAGCAGTTTCCATGGAGGCCGTTGCTTGTTTGAGCAACATGATTTAAGGTGGAATGATTTAAGGTGGGATTTATATACAGATACAGTGAAGAGGAATATCGTAGCTTAGTGCTTAAGGGTTAGGAAGTTACAGTTTAGAGTGAGGCCCACATATGCTCAAATCTCATCAAATTTAGGACTTTTTTCCTACCCTCCATGTGCAGACACTGTAAGGCTCTGTCAGACATGGCTAAGGCTGGAACACTGTGCGGGCTAGCCAGCGGAGCCCAATTGCCTGATTACGTGGAATCCAGGGATCTTCTCAGTTCTCAGTGACAGCCGAGACTTGCTGTAATCTTTAACTCCCATTTAGAAATTCACTTGGGATATTGGAACCATCAGACGCTTCCCTGGCTTTGTGAGTGGATGGAAGCTATGAAAGGAGAATGTGAGCGTTACCGAGACCTCAGAGTGCCCGTGGGAAGGACCACGTTGTAATCTAGTTGGTGGTGGCATTTGATACAGTTTCTGAAATAGAGTCTTATTACATAATAAAAGCTGGCCTCTAACTCCTGATCCTCCTGCCTCAGCTTCCCAGATGTTGTGATTATAGGCATGCAACCCTCTACCTGATTTTTTTTTGTACAGTTTATCAGCGTGTGCAGACTTTCTTATATGTGTTCATGTATGTTTGTATGTTCCTGCGAGGGATCAAGGAAGACTTGCCATCTTCTGTACTAAGGCAGGATCTCTAGCTGAATATGGAACTTGCCCACTCTGCTTCTCTGGATAACCAGCTCGCTTTGGTGATTCCCTGTCTCTCTCCCTATCTGCTGCCCTGGGATTATTGGTGTATTACCATGCATACTCAACTTAAGTGTAGGCCCCAGGGCTCTGAACTTGAGGCTTTCTGCTTACCCAGCAGTCACTTTACTGTTGCCCAGCTCAGTCTGAGGAAACTCTTTTAGTTTTTTGTTTTTGTTATTGTTGTTAGAGTCATATAGCCCAGATTAGCCTCAAACCTACTATGAAGCCAAAGATGACTTTAACTCCTGATTCTCTAGCCTCTTGAGTGAATATATTCTAAGTTAACTCAAAAAGCTAGGTTTAGAAGCTTGGATACTTTCATGACAAGTAATCTTATTCTTAGGGGTATGTGGCAAAAGATGCAGAGTTAAGTCTCATGCCATGGTACACTTAATTTATTTTATGAACTCAAGAAGAAAAAAACACCCTACATCTATCCTTACTTTTGGCAGTAAATGGGGAAGGTATTACAGTTGTGGGGTTTTTTATTGTTAAAATTGTATTTCTGTAAAATAAAAGGGCAAATTGTATAGTTTATAGTATGTGGCAGGACCATGTCCTTTAGCCTGGTATACTCTAGAAATCTGTAGAAATGATTAGGAGAGCCTTTAGCTACCAGCAGCCAGTGAGAGGCAGGTGGAGTCTCCTTAGCATGTTTGCACGGGGTTTGAATTTTATAATGTATAAATCAGCAGTTTGAAACAACACACAAAGCTGTGAAAGTTTTGAGTGACCTTAAAAGCAGAAAACAAAATCCTTCATCAGGAACATAATTTAATCTACCACAAATCTGAAGATAATTTATTTCATCCTTCGGGTAGATATAATTTAGAATAAGTACATTTGAAGTTTTAAAAAATACTTTTGTATGATTCTTTGACTTTTTCTACTTTATTTTATGTTTCTCTTGTGGAGATTGCATCAGCGTATGCATTAAATTATGAAAAGAGTTTGTATTAATCAGTGTTTAAGCTGTTCTTTGATTATGTAACCTACACAGGCTTGTGATAGACTCAGTTCTCAACACACGGTTTAATACTGATGGTGAGGTAATCCTTGTTCTCTCAACGCCTCACAGCAGTTTTGTGATGACTAGATCATTGAGCCTTTTCTTTGACTTCTCCCTAGTGTATTCACTTGGACTTGCTAGTAAAATGCTAAGTTATTGGTCATTAAAGGTATTTCCAAAGAGTCAGAAATAAGCAGCCTAACCCCTATTTAGATTATGTTAAAATTGAAATTTCTCTGTAAAATTCAGGCATTATATTAAAATCTTAAACGTAATGTCATTGACCTTTATAATAAGACGAGTGCCTTCCTTAACCTTGACTCTTACTTTGTTATCAAAGAATATGGAAACCTCTTTTAATTCCTGTGTGTGTGTGATATTTGTGTATATATTTTGTGTATGTGTGTATGCACGCACATACGTGTGTGCATTGTATGCATGGTGGTGGAAACCAGGGGTTGATGTCCATGTCAATACTCTCTGCCTTTATTTTTTGGGGCAGTCTCTTACTGAACCTGTAGTCTGTGGATTTGACAAGGCTGGCTAGCCTATGAGCATCGGGAATTCCAGTGCTGGGATCACAGGTGTGTCACTGTACCTAGGCTTCACTGGGGATCAAGCCCAGGTCCTTACATTTGTGCAGCAGACATTTTACAGCCTGAGCCACCTCTCTACAGCTCACGTAATGGTCTTTATTCTAAGTAAAATTTAAATATAATCACAGGTAGAAAAAATAGTATGGTGGCCAACGATATGATCCCATCCTTAGGACAATCCAAAGGCTGGGCCAGAAGAATTTCAAACTTGATAAGCAAACACTGCAAAGTAGCAGGACATAGAATTGACACTGAGAAAGCCAGTAGCCTTTCTGTGCTCCACAAGGAACTTGCTGAGAAAGAAATCAGGAATACAAGCTCATTCACAGTTGCCTCAAGAGATGGTAAAATTTCTAAACCTAGTTATGAAGTGAAAAACTTCTTTAATAAAAACTATAAAAAGAAAAAAGACAAAAGATAGAACAGCAGAATTAATATAGTAAAAATGCCATGTTGTTGAAGGCAGTCTACAAATTCAGTATAATCACCATTAAAATACTGAAGTCATTCTTCACAGAACTTAAAATAAATAAATTAAAAAATTCATCATGGAAGCACAGAGACTCCGAGTAAAATCTTGAGCCACAGGGCAACCGGGGCAGCTTCACCTGACCGTCTGCGCTCTGTTGCTGGGGATTGGAGAAGTACCTGGAGGTTGATCAGGTTCAAGCTGACTCCACTGGGACAAGCATAGAGTGGGTTTCTTCTGCAAGGAGGGCGTTACGCCTAATGTTCTCTTTGTGTTGTTGCTCCTGAGCTATGATGCCTACATACATAAATTAGGATTTGTAGAGTTTTGACATAGTCATTTTATTGTTCTGATTTTAGTTTTTGGACTATCCTGCACCCCGCCCCACCCTCATAGTTGCCTGTAATCACACGGCATATTACATAGCGAAAGTGGAGACCATGCTAGACTCTTCCTCTTAATTTGCCACTTTAATTAAAAAAAAAAAATAGTCCCGTAGAGTCCTCAAGCACTAAATTGTTTTTGTGTTTAACCAGGAGCTTTGAAGACCTTTCTGTGTGCCTAGAACTTAGGGTTTCACTGGGATGTGACCAGTTCTTGCTGGTTTTTTTTTTCTGCTGTCCCTTTGATACCTGGAACTCAATTTCTTTCTGTCTTCATCCAGTCTCACGTCTCTCTGAATTTTTCTTCTGTTTAGTGGGTGCCTTCCCTTGCTCTGTTTTCCACATGTCACCCACACTGTTCTCCTGACCTGCCTCTGAGTCCCTGTATCTTACACTGTCACAAGTGAGCTCTTCCTTCTTGTAGCTCCCCCTGGGACTATAAGCTTTCTCCTTTTGACCATTAAATTGGCCTCATAGTGTACAGTTGCCTATTGAATGTTTATTTTCATAAAACAGTTTTAGTTCTAAGACTCTACTTGAATGTAATTATTAGTAATTTTTTTTCCAGGCCATCAGTCTCCTTGAACAGTTTTGCTCCTCCAGGTTGTCCTTATTCTGATTTTTTTCTTTTTTTCCTCCCCATATATTAATTGTAAAGAAATAATGGGTGTCTTAGCTAGTGTTTCCATTGTTGTGAAGAGACACCATGACCAAGACAACTCTTAGAAAGGGCATTTAATTGGGGCTGGCTTCTAGGTTCTAAAGTTCAGTCCATTGTCATCATGGCGGGAAGCATAGCAGTATCCAGGCAGGTGTGGCGCTGGGGGAGCTGAGAGTTCTGTATAGCTTGTTCTGAAGGCAAACAGGAGAAGGCTGGCTTCCAGGCAGCTAGAACAGTCTCAATGCCCAACCCTACAGTGACACACTTCTTCCAACAAGGCCACACCTACTCCAACAGGGCCACACCTCCTAATAGTGCCACTCCCTGGGCCAAGCATATTCAAACCACCACAGTGGATTTGATCCTCCTGCAGAGGAGTAGGGAGTACTGGTTGGAGCCCGGGAAGGAGAGGGAACTTGAGACACACTACTGTCTGGTGCCTGTTCTTTAGGCTAGGATTGCCCAGGCACTGCAATATTGTCCTTCCCCAGGGTTCCATGCACAGTTTCACAGCGTCCCTCCTAGAGAAGAAACATTTTGCCTGCTCCTTTACCTGGTAATTGGTATTTGGATTGTGTTTGGAAAGGGGAGACCACAGGACAGAGTCCAGCTACCATTATTTCCCTGAACCCCTTAGAAGTTCTTAAATGTGACACTTTAAAACCATATGAACTTACTACACAGAGTCTTTAAGTGAGGGACTGTAGCAGGTATCTGAGAAATTACAGGCTCACACCTGCAATCCTGGCCCTTGGGAAGCTGGGTCTTAGGGTCGCTGTGGCTTTGAGGGCAGCAGGGCACCCTCTTCTGACACCTGGCCAACTCTCACACCTCCAGCTTCTGCTCTCACCTCCCTATTCACACTGTGTGTGTGTGTGTGTGTGTGTGTGTGTGTGTGTGTACCCTGGAGCTGGAGTCACCGGTGATTGTGAGCCTCCTGATGTGGTTTCTGGGAATCCTTCTCGAACCTCCTTCCAGTGTCTAGCATAGCGACACTCATGTCCTTTCTTGTCTTCTCTTTTCATTTGCTCTATTTCTCTTATGAGCTAGACAATTACTCACTGTGTTCAGTATTGTACCTAGAATATTTGACACCAGAATGGATAATTCCTGACACTTTCTTTCCCCCAAGGGATGAAACTATTTTCAGGAACAATTATGAAATTAATTGAATATTCACTTACTATGGCAACTGAAGAATTTTCTGGTTTGTTATAATCATTCTAGTTAAATGCATAGAAAGGACACATGACAGTAAGGTAGTAAAGAGCTCACAACCATGTAGGCATTGTGCTCCATGGTTGTCACCTGTTTGAACTGCGATCCCTGGCTACAGGCTGATACAGTTTACATATTTGCTTGTTAGTGAATAGAATTGTTTTTTTTTTTTTAAACAAAACTGTATGTCTATAAAAGATACATACTACTCAATTTAGGGAACTACTCCTAAAAACCACATTTTTTTTCTCTATTTAGTTTTAAAATAGTACATTTTAAAAATTGTGTGTGTTTATGTGTGCGCGCACAGCCTTGCTGTGTGTGTAGAGGTCAGACTAAATTTTTGTAGGATTCATCTGCTTTTGATCTGAGCCCCAAGCTTCTGTGGCAGGTTCCTTTAACCCCTCGGCCATCTTGGTGGTCTCACAATTAATGGTTTTAAAACAATATATCTCTCTAGCCATGGTGGCTCATACCTGTCATCTTAGCATTTGGAAGGTTGAGGGGCAGAAGGATCTCTATGGGTTTGAGACCAGCCTGGTCTACAGAATGAGATAAGTTTATTTCAGCCTTAGAGATAATGTTCAAATTTAGTAAAAATATTTTGAGCATGAATTGAGATTTACATTTAGCCAAACAAAGATGCTCCATCTTAATACTTATTTTTCATTTCACTGTTTTGAATTTTTAAACACTGAATTTTAAATACCAAAAGGTCCCCTAAAACGAGAATTTGGCGATCACTGTGCTGTCTGTGTTCACTGTGAGACCTTTCTAATGCGGAAGTGAGTAGTGAGTACCACAGGGCTGGAGAGGGAACAGTATGGAGAAAAGAAACTGGGAAGAGCTTCATGGCAAGTAGCCTTGTCACTGTTACTGAAACAAGTATGTACAGCTGTGTCTGTGTGTGGGGCCAGCTGACACTGAGAAGCCCCAGAAAAACCTGAATATAGAGAACGGTTTGAGGATAAGTAATAAAACTCTGATAATTCAATGCTTACATGCGCACTGTTTAAGCTTTGGTCTTAGTTACTTTTCCATGGCTGTGCTGAAGCACCATGACCCAGGGAACTTTTATAAGAAAGGATTTACTTGGGCTCATGGTTCCCAAGGCTTGAGTGTGTAACGGCAGGGACATCGCGGCAGCAAGTGACTGGCATGGTGGCTGGAGGCTGAGAGCATATGTCCTGAACTGTAAGCACGAAATGAAGAGATCAAATCCGAAGTAGGCAAGGCTTTTTAAATCTCAAAGCCTGTTTCCAGGGAGGCACTTCCTCCAGCAATGCTGGAGCTCCTAAACCTCACCAAACAGTAGCCTCAAATGGGGACCGAACCTTCAAATGCTCTGACTCTGGAGGACACCTCTCATTCAGACTGCCACAGGCTAGTAATTACTGTAGCATTTGTAATTGACCCTTGAGGCTCCTAGGTGCAATTATATGAAAATTCCTTGGGAGAGATTGGAAAAAATTTGTGGACTAACTACAAACTTTGAAAACATTATATGGAAAAGTTTGGTATATTGTGTATATGTATCTATGTAAAATAGATGATTTTATCATTTGCCATCATAAAATATGTGAAATCTGTAGTAAAACATTACAAATACAGGCGTTGGAGAGATGGCTCAGAGCACATAATATTCATGCAGGAGACCTGAGTTCAGTTCTGAGCATCCACATCCGGCTGCTCACCAGCCTGGAACTACAGCTCCAGGGGGTCTGGCCGCTGTGGGCAGACACACATATATAGCACATGCATGTGCGCACGCGTGCATGCACACACACGCAAAACTTTTTATAAAGTAAAAAAACCGTAGTTAAAGCATAAGCAGAGTACACACAACACCATCCACGTAAGGAGAAATGTAAAGACGCATCATGAAATCGGAACAGTCTCCAGTGGGCTGCACTGTCCTGGACAACTGTGGCTCCACAGCCCCCTCCCGATACTTGTGCAGTGAACCCAGACACCACGGGCTCCACTTTAAACAGAGTGCGGCGCTGACCATCTCTGTGTGAGCAGGCCATCCGTCAGGAAATCACCTAGCACAGTAAAAGCGATGCGTCAGTTCCCACACACCTTCACACAGTAAATACGATTTTCTCAGTAAAAAGTGATCTCTCAGGTGTGGGTTACAAAATCCATGTTATCCAACCGTTTGTGTCACATACACGGCTTCCTGTCAACCAAGGCTGGCAGAAGTTGAATTTGAAGGACTTAGAAGTCACAAGCAGAGTTTAACCAGCGGCCAAGAGCAGGACCCAGAGAGAGCTTAGCAGCTCGCTACCAGGCTACCAGCGCAGTCACCTTCACCTCTCCTGAAACGGAGTAGCTGCTCCCAGCAGGGCTGCAGCCAGCTCGGCTACTGTATGCAGAGCAAGAGGCAGTGGCCTCCCCTTGATTGGCTGAGCCTGTGAGACAAGCAGGCCATGGGGAGCGGTAAAGTGGCTCAGTGTGAGAAGCGGACATGCCTTCATCAGTCGGAAGGATACCAAGGAAGAAGGTGCATCTGTCACCAGATGCTGGGAAGAGTGGCCCAGGAGAACCTTGACAGCACAGGAGATGGACCGGCTGGAGGAAGAGAAAGGGGGATGAAGCAGGCCCTAGTGGAGCTCTAGCTCGTGACAATAAACTTGCACCAGACCATGACCGATGCTGATGTTATCATCCGTGCTACGGGGTCTACTGCATCACTAGCAGGATTATCAGCTATGGAGAAAGATGAAGGGCTCAGTGTGTTTTCAAGGTCAGGCCAACAACTTCACCCTTCTTTAGGTGAAATCCCCACCTCGCCAGTTGTCAAGCCCCTGGAGTGTTGGTCACAGTAGTGCAAACCCCTTGGGCAGGCAAGTGAGGGAGGCTGCTGACAAGCACAGTACCGGGTATGGTAGTCGTTAGAGCAGGTGCTCTCCGGGGGCACTCCTCACCAAAACGGGACAGGCCCAGGGGACAGCAGTAAGGAGGATAAAGAATGTGCAGGCAGAAGGCACCTCTGACTTCCCTTATCCCTCAGAGGCTAACAGCATTTAGGACTTACACCAACGAAGGACGCGTTTTGTCACTCACATGGGTAAAAACTGGAGACTCAGTGATAATAAAAGACATGTGGGTTACTCAGTCTGAGTGTTTATCAACTCCCTTTAGACCAAGCCTTCCTTCCCTGTTGCCTGCGCCTGGGATGGGCTGCTCCCCTCCCCACCCTAGCACGTCTCCAGCCACACCCTTCACTTACCCGTTGGTCCCTTTGCTGTGCCACATAGCTCTGTGAGGCCAGGTATTTGCTTTGCTCAGTGATGTTCCCCAACTTGAGTAACGCTCGGTATCTAATGGGTTTACAGCAGTATTTGTTGAATGAACAGACGAATGAGGCTTTTTTTTTCTTTTCCTATCGTTTGTAAGAAGGGTCTGTATGTGGTGGGTACCATGCCAATGTTAAATGCTTGGATGGGGGCCAGAGAGATGGTTCTGCAGTCAAGAGTACCTACAGCTCTTGCAGAGGACCCAGGTTTGGTTCCCAGCACTCACATGGTGGTCACCTGTAACTCTAGTTTCAGGCGATCCAACCTCCTCTTCTGACCACCATGGGATCCTGCACACACACACACACACACACACACACATGCATACATGTCCACGCATGTCCACACACATACACATAAAATAAATACTTAAAACCTTTTAAACGCTTGATAGATATTCTCTGTGCTTTAGACTATTACATGTCTATGTGAATTTTAGAATTAGAGGAATTACTACACATTTACGAATTAATATTTTAAATTTTTATTAGTTATTATTGTGTGCTGTGTGTGTATATGTGAGAGTGCTGGTATGTTCGTACCATTACACATAAACAGAGGACAGAGGACAGTTTGGGGGAGGAGTCAGTTCCCTCCTTCCACCTTTATGTGGGTCCTGGGGTCCAACTCAGGTCATGAGGCTTGTGTTTACTTGCTGAACCATTTCGCAGGCTCAGGATTTTGATTTGGATTGGCTGGATCAATCTGAGAAGACCAGTCCTAGTTTCCTGTTGTGGCTGTAACAAACTACCCCAGTTCAGTTTAATGGCCTAACACAGCGTACTATAGCTTAGACTTCTGCAGGTCAGAAATCCAAAGTGATCTTTTACGGAGCTAACTTAATGTGACTGAAGGGACCCGTACTGTGCCTGCTCTCTCTACCTGGCCTCCACTTCCACACCAGCAGTCACAGTTCTGTCTCTGGCTGGCACCCTCCTTCCCCTAATGACACGCACAATTACACTGGGCCCACTTGGATAATCCAGGATAATCTCCCTATCTCAAGGTACCTAATCACATTAGCAAAGTCCCCTTTGGTGTGTAAGATAACATTCACAGGTTCTGGGCATTAGGACATTAGCTATTAGCCGCCTACCAGCCCGAACCGAGCTCTCGCCATGTATTTATGATATAAGTTTATCTCAATTTGTAACGTGACAGCCTTTCACATATTTATCCCTAAGTAGTTTATACTTTTGATGATATTATACATTTCGGTGCTTTTAAAACTAAGTTTCACCTATCAGTTACTTTCCTCCTTTCTGTGACCAAAGGACAAGAACCAATTCAAACAAACAGAGGGTTTATTGTGGCTGCAGTTCAAGGGCTACAGCTCATTACCACAGGGAGGGCGTGCTGGCCAGTTGTGTCCACAGTGAGGAACCAAAGAACAGACAGAAGTGGGTCTGGGCTATTAGACCTCAGGCCTGTCCCCAGTGACCTGCCCCTTCCAGCACTACCAGTTGGAGACCAGATATTCAAATATTGTATCTATGGGAGACAGCTCACATCCAAACCACAGCACCTGGTGTAGATAAACACGATTTGTTCTCATGTTACCTTGTAGAGGCAAATGTTCAAAGTTCACGTATTCTAGTCAAGTCGATTGGATTGTCTGCATAGACCATCATTGTCTATGATTGAATGTGGTTTTAATTCTTCCTTTACATCCGAGGGCTTTTTGTTGCTTGTCTCTTCAGAGTAATTGCAACTCCTTAGTAAAGAATATTGGCTAATGCAGAGAGGGCTTCTCGTCATGTGTCTTGGGAGATGCTTGCCACCAGGAAGTGTCATATCAGCTGTCAGTTTCACACAGATGCCTGTCACCTGGAAAGTTTCATGGAGTTTTTGGCTTTCTGGGTTTTAGAATCAGAAACAGGTGATGGGGTTCATACTGTGCTTTTCGGGTGCCTTGCTTATTGACCACACAGCTTTCTGGCATGTTAGCTTGGTGCTTACTATTTGTTCACATGCTGTTTAGAAACACTACTCAGTTCTAAAGTGTTTGAGCAATTTTTCAGTACCCTGTTGCTGATTATCTTACTTAATTGCACTCAGAGAATATTCTTTGATTTATTTGGACATCTATCCATGTAATGGGCTATAGTGTGGTGCCTTGGCAACCATGCATGACGTAATCAATCAGTGTGATTAGCATATCCATGGTAACCATGCATGACATAATCAATCAGTGTGGTTAGCTTATCCATGGTAACCATACCATGCATGACGTAATCAATCAGTGTGGTTAGCGTATCCATGGTAACCATGCAAGATGTAATCAATCAGTGTGGTTAGCGTATCCAAGCAAATACTTATCAGTTCTTTCCATGAGAACAACTTAAAACCTCTCTTGCAGATGTATTGAGTTTTTTCAATACAATATTAACTGTGGTTACTTTGTCCTTGCCCTGTATTGCTGGAGGTTGAACCCAGGACCTTGTACATGCTAGGTGAATATTCTACCACTGAGCTGTATCCCCAAGAACTCTGTTCTTTTTGTGGTTGACTGGTGTCTCGTGTACGTAACCCCATTTTCTCTGTCCATTCATCTGCCGGTGAAAGTGGCTACCATGAAGAGAGTTGCTGAACAGGAGAGCGCAGCGTCTCTTTCACAAAACTGATTTCGTTTCTTTTGAGTGTGTGCTCAGTATGGGGTGGGTGGATCATGAATGGAGTTCACGTTTTAGTTCTTTGAGGTATGTGCACGCTTTCACATTTGTACCATTGGTTGTGAGTTCCTTCTCTTCTCTGTTACCTTTGTTCTTTTGATGATAGCCATTCTTTGGTGATTCCTCACTGGGGTAGTGAGTTGATTTCTCTGGCAATTAAGGATGTTGAGGATTTCATGTACCTGTTTGCCGGGTATCTTTTGAGAATTGTTCATCCAGGCCTTCTGTCTACTTTTATATCTTATTGATTGACCTGTGTCTGCTGATGAGTTGTCTGAATTCATCGTGTGCTCTGGAAAACTGACCGCTGATCAGACATACAGTTCGCAGATATTTCCCTCTTCTGTAGGCTAATTGTTACCTCTCCTGTGCAGTAGCTCTTAGCATTACGTAACTGCATTTACCTAGTTCTGCTTTTGTTAGCTGTGCTTTTAGGTTGTTATTCTAAAGCTCTTTATTCTCTTTGTGTGTGTGTGTGTGTGTGTGTGTGTGTGTGTGTGTGTGTGTGTGTG
>NW_021604686.1:3106937-3128038 GCF_004785775.1 Grammomys surdaster | reverse complement strand
GTGTGTGTGTGTGTGTGTGTGTGTGTGTGTGTGTGTGTGTGTGTGTGAGAGAGAGAGAGAGAGAGAGAGAGAGAGAGAGAGAGTATCTGTATGTACATGTGTGTATGTGTACCTGGTGTTAGAGTAACTGAGCCTAGACTAGGCTGACAGTCTTCAAGCCCCAGTAATTCTCTTGTTTCCAACCCCTCTACCCAGCACTGAGATTAGAGTTGTGCACCCACCCATGCCTGACTTCTGTGTGGGTTCTAGGGATTTGAACCCAGGTCCTCATGCTTACACAGGAAATGCTTTTATCCACTGAACCGTCTTCTCAGCCCCATAGAACATTTCTTATGTTTTCTCTCAATGGTTTCATAGCTGTTTGTGTTATATTTAAGACTTTAATCCATTTTGTATTCCTTCTTTTGTTTAATAAGATTTTATTTTTCCAAGGGTATATTTGGCTAGGCTTATTAATATGTCCTTGCTGGCAGCTAGGGCATCTCTAACATTATGGATAGTGAACACTAACTTTCTGCCGAAGACTCCCACCCTTCTGTGCTGAGTGCCATTGATAGTGTAGTTAAACCTGTTGACTGTAACAGAGCGTGTAGGCCTCTCTCAGTGTTCTTGTATTTTTCCCCCTGGCCCTTGGGTATGTTTTGGTCCTGCCATGCTGTTTATAGGTTTGCTTTTGTTTGTTTTGTTTTTTTTAATATCGACTTCATCGCATTTGTAGGTTGTTGGGTAGCATGAACATTTAGACAACACTAATGCTACCGGCACACAACCATGCAGCGCTTCTGTGCTCTTCTGTGTGTCTTCAGTTTTCATTCATCATGTTTCATAGTTCTCAGTGTGGAACTCTTTCATCTCCTTGTTTAAATGCATTTCTAAATATTCTGGGGGAGTTTTTTCTGGTTATTTGAATGGGTTGTTTTTTTTATTTCATGTTAGTTTGTTGTTAGCGTACAGAAACATCACTGATTTTTTTTTCGGAATTACTGTGCATATTAGTTCTGACAGTTTGGGTGGAATCTGAATTTATAAAAACATATTCTATGGTCCAGGATATGGTATGTCTTGATAAATGTTCTGTATGGTCTTAAGGAATATATTTTGTGCTGATGTTGGGTGGGTTACTGTGTAAATGTCAGGCAGGCCATGCTGGTAGGGACATCTTCCAGTCTACTATATACTTGTGATTTCTGTGGACTTGTTTTATCAGTTACTGAAAGTAGGAGATTGAAATACGGCTATAATTATAGACTTGTATAGTTCTTACTGTTTTAGAAACATAGGTATTTAGGATGACTGTGTTTTTCTGATTAAATGACCACTTACCAATATGAAATGACCATATATATATACACACACATATATATACATACATATATATATGTATATATATGTATGTATATATATGTGTGTGTATATATATAGGTGCGTGTGTGTATACATATATATATATATATATATATACATATATATGTATATATATATTTTTTCTTGGCAGATAGTATAATAACAATTGTAACTATTTTGTGGTTAGCATTAGTATAGGATATTATCATCAACCCTCTCTCTTCAGAGCTCAGGGATCTATGCAGAAAAGGAGAAGGAAAACTTGTGCCAGCCAGAGGTGATGGATGCCTCTAAGGAAACAGTGTCTTTCAGACAGAGCAGGACTGGAGCACTGTCACAGGCTATGACAGCAGACACAACACCCACAGGGGGCAAGCAAGGTAAAGTCCCCGCGCAGAGAGGGAGACAAGTGGACATGGATCCCACCCCTTCTCAAGAAGTTCCCTGCAGTTGGCACTGGCTGGCAAAGGAAGCCGCTTCCTCTGGTGGAAGCTCACTGTGGATATCTCCATATTTCAGGACAGGGCTCAGCCCAGGAGTTGTTGGCCAACACAAAACAAACTCAAGGCTATTTTTGTAGACTTTTTGTTTCATTTTGCTTTGTTTTGAAAAAAAAATTGTCTTCCTTGTTTGTGCTGAATAGTTTTGGGTCAATTTGACACAGGCTAAAGTCATCTGAGAAGAGGAACCTCAACTGAGAAAATGTCTCTGTAAGATTGGACTGTAGCCAAGCCTGTAGGGAATGTGTTAAATTGGTGATTGATGGTGAGGTTCTAGCCCATCGTGGGTGGTGTAATTCCTGTGCTCCATAAGAAAGCAGGCTGAGCAAGCCACGAGGAACAGCCCAGGAAGCAGCACTCCTCCATGGCTCCTGCGCTGTTTGCGTTTCTGTCCTGACTTTCTTGACAATGAACACTGATGTGGAAGTGTAAGTTGAATTAACCATTTCCTCCCCAAGTTGCATTTGGTTGTGGTGTTTATCACGGTAAAAGTAACCCTAAGATCAGTTGGTAACAGGACCCTGTGACAGGCCCAGCCGTGCTGTTTTGGGAGGATTACGGTAGGACTTTGGAACCTTGGGCTAGAATTGAATGTTCAAAGTTTGATAAGCTTGACAGTAATGTGTTTGTGTGTCAGGTTGACAAGGGGTCAGTGGTACTGAGTAGATTATGTCAACTTGACACACGCTAAAGTCATCTGAGAGGAGGGAACCTCAATTAAGAACCTCCATTAGATCAGACTGTAGGCAAGGCTGTAAGGCATTTTCTTAATTAGTGATTGATAGGGGAGGGTGCAGCTCACTGTGAGTGGTGCCAACCTGAAGCTGGTGTCCTTGGTTCGATAAGAAAGCAGGCTGAGAAAACCATGCGGAGCAAGCCAGGAAGCAGCACTCCTCCATGGCCTCTGTGTCATCCCCTGCCTCTAGGTTCCTGCCTAACTTCCTTGATGATGAACAGTGACGTAGAACTCTAAGGCAAATAAATATTTTCCTCTCTAAATTGCTTTTGTTCACGGTGTTTCATCACAGCAATGGGATCCCTAACTAAGACATGGTCTTACGCTTGTTTATTTTAATTTTTGCTTTTGTGTTTCTTGTTCACCTTTTGAAAGAGAGGCAGCATGAAGAACATAAAGTTGGTTGGTTAGGGAGATGGGAGGAATTTGGGAGGAAATGAAGGAGAGGAAAACATGATCAAAATAATTTGTATGAAAAAAGTGTGGTGGTGGTGGTTTTTTGCTTGTTTGTTTTTTCGAGACCAAGTTTCTCTGTGTGGGCCTGGCTGTTTTGGAGCTCGATTTGTAGACCAGGCTGTCTTTGAGATTCACCTGCCTTTGACTCCTGAGTGCTAAGATTAAAATTGTGTGCCACTCCCCCCATCACACACACACACACACACACACACACACACACACACACAGCTGAAAAAAGTGTTTTTAATATAATCTGATGGCTTCTGTCATTAATTGGGTGTTTGAACCATTTACATTTATTGTTATCAACAGGATTAAGTTTGTCATTTGCAATTTGTTGTCTATTTATTTGGCCTATCTATTTCTTTTTGTGTTTTGTTTGTTTGTTTGTTTGTTTTTGGAGACAGGATCTTATTGTATAGCCCTAGTTAGTCCCAAATTAAGTGTGTAGTCTAAGCTGTCATTAAACTCACAGACATCTGCCTGACTCTGCCTTTTAAGAGCTGGGATTACAGACATGCACCACTACTCCTGGCTTAAATGTAAAATTTATTTATTTATTTATTTATTTATTTATTTATTTCAAGCTTTTTTTTTCTCCAGTGGTAACACATGCCTTTAATCCCAGCACTCAAGAGTCAGAAGCAGGAGGATCTCTGTGAGTTCCAGACCAGCTTGTCTACAGATTGAGTTCCAGGACAACCAGGGCTACACACAAGAAAGCCCTGTCTCAAAAACAAAACAACAACAATAAAAAAATGATGTGACACTCACAAAGAATGAATAAAAAGTTAAAAGAGGGAGGGTGTCCAATTTGTGTTGCCCATGTACTCACTGGGGCATGGTCAAACTCCCAGTGGCCAGCCCCTTAAAACTGAGTCCTTCCCTAACTGCACCCCTGCAAGAAGCCATCATTTGTGGAGAGCTATACTTCAGCAACCTTATCACAATTCTTTCTCTCTCTCTCTCTCTCTCTCTCTCTGTCTCTCTCTCTCTCTCTCTCTCTCCTGGATTGCAGCCCCTCCTCTCAGTCTCTCCCTCACATAACCTCACCCCCTGTCCACCTCTCCCCTTCTCCTCTGAAAAGGGGAGCCCCCTCCCATATCAGCCCACCCTGGCACATCAAAACACTGTAAAGAAAAACACAAGCTGAGGCAATCCTGGAGATGGAAAATCTAGGGAAGAGAACATGATCTACAGATGGAAGCATTTCCAATAGAATAGAAGAGATGGAAGAGAGAATCTCAGGCATAGAAGATACAATAGAAGAAATTGATATACCAGTCAAAGAAAATGCTAAATTTATCACAATTTTTTAAGAGTTCTCTTTGATGGCGTTCTGGCTAGACTTAATACTTTTAGGGGTAGAGGTTGTCGCAGAAGCCTTCAAAGTCTCTCTTATCTTCAAGTTTGTAGTCACTGGAAGCTTGGATCGTGGACTCCACATGGATTCTGGGAAGAACACAGGCCACAGGCCATCCAGATGGTCTCTGGCCTCAGCACAAGCCATGGACCTCAGCTCAGAGACTTCAAACTTTGTGGTTGTAGCTTGTGGGCAGGGAAGCTGCCCCACACTCTCCTTCTCTCCACGGGGCAATCAGCACGGGCTGCAGCCACAGTGACTCCATGCTGGGGGCAGGCTGGTTTGCCTAGGACCTGCCCTATTCAGTTATAACATCTGGTTCTGCAGAGCCCACTCCTCAACACACCCCAGCAACTCATACCTGGAGTACATATTGGGGTAGGCCAACTCAAAGTGCTGGCTCTGGGCTCAGATGGCAGCTGAGTTGGTTAGCCCATGGCATCTGCCTGTGCAGGCCTTCTGGCCAGGCGTCCAAAGTTTATTTTTATTATGTTTATTTATGTGCCTTCTTGCAGTGGAGGCACTGAGAAGTTTGTGGAGGTCAGGGAACACCTTACAGGAGTCATTTTTCTCTTCCCATCACGTCAGTTCAGAGCATTGAACTTGATGTCTTTAGTCTTGGCCACAAGTGCCTTTACCTACTGAGCCATCTCAGTGTCTCATTTTTTCTACTTACTCTTCCTTCCTGTGGACTGGGTGTTATTTGTAATGTCAGTTATTAATGATATGTGGATAAGAAATTCCTATATACTCACCCAGGTGGTTGTTATTTCCAGTACTCTCCTCTCCTCTCTGGAGATTTTAGTTTTCATCTGATCTCATTGTTCTGTCTGAAAGACAGCTTTTAACTTTTCTCCCCTAGTATAGTTCTCCTAATGATGAATTCCTTCTGGAAACATCTTTGTTTCCTTTGAAAATGGTGCATTTTAATGTGGTGCCATCATTGCAATTTCAGACTCATTTATCCAGTTAAAAAAGATGTTAGGTGTGTGCTAAATGTCAGGCAGTATCCGAGACCTCAGGATATATAAGATATGTAGCAACGATCCAGCTCAGTCTTTCTGGAGAGTAAAATCTGCTCCCAGTAGACACCTAACAGTAAGTAACAGTAGAGTAGGGGGAAAGTCAGCAAGAGCTGTGGAGAAAAATAAAGCTGGGGAAGGGGATGGGGTGGACTTGGGGGGGGGGGGGCTCTCAGCAGAAAGGTAATACTGAAGTAGTGATCCTAGAGAAGAGAGCGGTGCAGGAATCCGGGAGAGATCCTCAGCGAGCACAGCACTGAAAACACTGAGGGTTGTGAGCCTAACCGTGCCCAGCAGGTGCCGTGCAGGAGCCCACGTGGGAGCAGACAGGAGAGCAGAGAGGCCGTGAGACTTTGGAATGAAGGGAGTCACTGAAGGACTCTGAGCTAGAAATGTCAGGATTTGACTTACATGTTTACAGATTGCTCCGGCTACTTTACCGGATGGAAATAAACTGTACTGGAGAGGGACGCAGGAACAGAAAGGAAGCCAGTCGGGAGGTTATTACAGCAGCCCTGCTGGCGATGATAAGGAGGAACACAAGCAGCCAGCCCTGAGAAGAATTGTCTGGTTCTGTACATCTTGACACAAAGGATTGGCTGATGGATGGGATTTGGATATTGCAGAAGGGGAGGTAGATGATTCTGTGGTGGGTTTTTTTTTTCCCTAAAGGACTGAAGGATAATTTATTTTATGAGGCAGGAGAACTGTGGCAGTCAGGGTGGATCGGTGCAGGAGAAGGGAAGGAGCTCAAGTTTGGGACTGTTAGATCTGAGATGTCTGTGACACTTGCATATAAAGACGTTGTCTGGACAATTGTCGGCAGCAAGACTGGAGGCAGGGAAAGTCCAAACAGTTTCCTACAAATCCATAGTCATAATTCAGTAATTTAGACGGAAATAGCATCTTTAACATGAGGATCCCAGGACTAATGAGAATATTCATAATGGTGTTGTAACTTTAATTTTTTCAAATCCTAATTTTAATGCTGGTTCTTAAACACTTTCACCTCCCTTGTAGCCCACAACCCACCAGAGGGAGTGGGAAAGAAAGGATACGGGGGAAGCAGACCTGTTTAGTTGCTCTTTGGAGCAACTCTCAGCTGTGTTGTCTGGAAGTCGGCAGTTCAGTTCACGGGTTAGCAGGCAGCCAGCTTGATCCTCTCACAAATACTTCACAGATGCACCAGCAATGCAGTTCGGTAGAGTCAGGATAGCACACATGAATCGGCAGCAGTGGTACGACCTAGCAGAGACAGCCAGGCCTCAGTCTTGGCTCCTGTCAGCAGGAGGTACCAACAGGAACACCAGAAGTTCTCGGCTGTGCTTCTCTCAGGAAAGTGAAGATCAGAGAAGATGGGAGGCCCACAAGCGTTGTACAGCTAGCTCTGTAAGCAAGCCTAGCTCAGTCTCCATCACTGTCTGTTGAGTTCTATTTATACCCTCCAAACATCACGTGTCCTCCATGGGTCTTGTTTCAGCACATGTCTCGCCTCAGCACATGTGTCTGGTGTGTTTGTCTCAGCTGACAGTGCTCTACCAATCAGCCCAAGTCCGTGGAAACGACAAGAAACTGCAGCATACCACCATTTTTCGATGCGTTTCTCTCTATGGCATCCCGACAAATGCAGCTCAACTACTCAATGTATGTCAGACCAATACATGCCTGTTGTTAGCAAAGAATCCTTTATCACGTGTCCTTTCACGTGCTTGCTTTAGCAGAACATCCTTTCACCTGTGTCTGCTTCAACTAAACATCCCTTCATATGTTTGACCCAGCAAGACACCCTCCAACCAACTTTCCAAAGAACCCTGAAGTTTCCACTTAACGGTGCACTTTGCACAAAAACTATATTGGGGGATGGGGAAGTCCCTAACAGAAATGAAAAAACATGGCATAGCTGTTGAGTGATATTCTACAGTACTGAAAATGTGTGTGTGTACTCACACCCACTTCCTTGTGTATACATGAAGCAGCATGGCCGAAGCCAAATTGTAACCTTTTGTATATCAGGGCTCGTGAGATGGCTTAGTGGTTAGAGGACTTACTCCTCCTCTAGAGGACCCAACTCCACAGCCCAGCATCCACATCAGGTGGCACACAACTGCCTGTAACTTCAGCTCCAGGGGATTGGATGCTGCCTCCTGACCACTGTGGGTACCCAAACAGATGTGTGGACACCCATGGACACATTCACATAACTTTTCTGTTACCCTGTTGTTGGAAGCTAAGTGTGGTAATGCATATCTTTAATCCCAGCACTCAGCAGAGGCAGGCTTCTCTCTGTCAGTTCAAGGCCAGCCTGGTCTACAGAGCCAGAATAGCCAGGGATACACAGTGAAACTCAGTCTCAACAAACAAACAGAAACAAACCTGTTGGTGGAAGTCAGGATGGAGATTATTTTAGGGAGGATATAAGCTGTACATTTATGTTTTAGATGCTTCTGGGCTGCAGAGGTACAGCAGTGGTTTTTCCTGGGGACCCAGGTAGCTTTCCCAAGGACCTGGGTTTGAGTCCCAGCACCCACATGGAAGTTTACAATTATCCCTAACTCTGGTTCCAGGGGATCTGATACCATTCTCTGCCTCCGTGGACACCAGACACACACTGTTGTACAGACATGCATACACCAATATACATAAAATAAAAACATTTGAAGTTACATTGTTATGTTAAAGTTTTGTCATCCAAATTTATTGTCTGGACTATAGATTGGAGAGCTGTGCTGACTTTCTAAGTGGTCATAAGACATACGAGATTGTTCATGTAAGCAGGTATTCTGTAAATAACTAGGGCCCAACGTGGGAAGGGTAGAAAGTAGCGAATGAAGGAACTGGGGCAGGGTTCACAGCATCCCTCCTGACATCCGAAATGCTGGCTTTTGAAGTCTGAGATTGAGAATTAATTAAAATTCAAGAAATTGTGAATTTGTCATATAACTAAAATTCTGATATCTGCATAAGAAACTGTAAGGCAGAGAATGTGGGACCTTATAAAAACATTCCTAGCTAGTTATTTGTATGTTAATTATTTAAACTTCAAGCGGTAAAGTTTGCTATATAAGGTTGTTTACATTACAGTGTTATTTGTTTTGTTTTCTTTTAATCATTCAGTCCCTTAAGACCCGATTCTCTCTCTTAGATGTGTGTGGTCATATCGTCTCTGACCTTCCGTATAAGTGCCTCAGTTTTCTCTCCGTAACTCACTGGTCTGGAAAAGCATACCAAGTAAATCTAACAAAATAAAATACCATGGAGTTAAATCCAAGGCCTTCTATTTAGGCTCAAGATGAAGAAGGGGAAAATAAGATTTATGAAGCCCCAAGGGATGGCTAGGTCCTACCAGCAGGTTGGGATATGCTGTACGATGTGACAGCCTACATTAAGTACCATTGACACACTGGAGGTCAGGAAAGGAAGGTGATTGATTGCTTGACTAAAGACACCAGAGCACTGAGGTCTCACAGTGACTCTGGGAAGGATCATCTTCATTATGTAGAAACGAAATGTAGACCCTTAGAAGAGATGATTTTATTAAAACATGACAGAAAAAATACAGCTCAAGACCCACCTCTCTCTATTAATCTGGTTAATTAATTAATTAACTAATGTGTTTTGAAATACTGGCTTTTAAGTTTACTTTTTAAAAGTACATCTTATACACACATGCACACACAGACACAGACAGACAGACACACAGACACACACACAGACACACACACACATGAGGAAGCTTGACAAGGCAAGGGGAACCAGTTACAGAGTAAATGAAAACAAAGTTTCGGATAGGAGGCTCAATCTGAGAAAGAAATCTGCTTTCAGAAGTGTTTTTATGTGTATCATGGAAACACCGTCACATTTTTTTTTCCTCTCTTCAAGGTTTTTGAATCCAGTGAGGAATCTGGGTGTCTTGTTCTCACGATCGTTGTATCAGGCCACTTCTTCATTTCCCAAGGACAGACACTGCTGGTGAGTTGTATGGCTGACAGCCCAGCCCGCTCTCTTTTTTCTTCCGTTTGTAGCTCTGTCATTTTCTTGGGCCCTCAAGCTTCTTCAGTCTTACTGAAAGGCATTGCGTTCAGCTAACTAAGAATTTTTCTAGCATGTTTTATAGCAGTGGGAAATTCAGAAACATACTGATTATTTCCTGCCTTGAAGGAGTTTTGGTTGTAGTGATCAAAGGATTGCAACTAGCCAGATGATAGAGAGTTCTTAGTTGGAAAGACTGACGGAAGGCAAGCTAGCCAGGCTGAGAAAGCAAAAGCAAGAGCAAAAACAAAGAAACAGCTAAAAGAAAACAGAGCATGCAGCAGTTCGCTGGCAAGGCCTCCATAAAATGCAGACTCTATAAAGAAGCGTTTGTCCTTCTTATTCTGAGTAGTATACATTTTAGGAAGTATGTAGAATCTTTAGAATAAAATATGCAGGCTGAGTGCAGTGCCGTGTGCATGCAATTCCTGTGTTTGCAAAGCAGAGGCAAGAGAATTACTGTGGCGGAAGACAGCCAGAGGTAGCCTACATTATCCAGCTAGAGACCAGTGAGAGCAAAGAGGGAGAGTGAGGAGGGTCATCCAGTCACTGACCACTGTGCTGGAAAGTTGAGGGTCTGTTTAGTAGAAACAGTGTGAATAAAGAGAAGACAGTAAACTTGTAATCTGATCAAAGAAATTGTCTTAGAAAGAGAAGGTTATATGAGATTAGTACATTATCATTTTCTGGGCCTAGTGTCTACATAGATGCCATAAAATCATATAACAGATATTTACTAAATATCTACATGGCATCAGAATTTATTCATTTATTGAGCCGTTAGTTTACTTTTTTGTTGTTGGATGAAGAGCCAGAGGATATCAGAGTATACAACATGGGTAGAATTCCCAGTCACTGTGGACTACCACTCTAGCGAGAAGCGCCATAAGCAGGCAGGCTAGGTGTATGTAAAGATCTTAACTTGTACATAATTCCTTCCAAGCTCTGTCAACATACAACGGCAGGATCTGACATATGTGCATTAGAATGGTTCATTTTCCCACTAAGTGAAATAGTGTCATCAGTCACTGTGAGACCCACAAAGCCAGCTTTGCATCTTGTGCTTTTAAGAGCCGTGGTGTGGGTGGCCTTGTTCTCTCTCTACCTGCTACCCTAAGGGTTAGTGTTGGGGGTTTTTTTGTTTGTTTGTTTTTGTTTTTTTTACCCCTCCCCCCCAAAAAAGATTAGGCTTCTGTAGCTGCTATAAAGACTCCTCTAGGTGCTAGCCTTGCTTCTGAGAGATGTCTGGCTGGTTCTCCCTGTCAGAGTCCTGGATCTTGCTGAATGGTGGGGTCCACCAAATAACATCCCCTCACCCCCCACCCCTGCCTTGTGCTTGTTCTCTAGTCATCTGTCATTGTACGCTGTTGTTTAAAAAAATACTACAGAAGATTTCTTTGTATCGTGTGGAGTGATTTTGTTTTCATTGACGTTACAAAACTAAGCTTACCAAATTAAAAAAAAGAAAAAAAAAAGCCCTGTTAAGAAGTGTATGAGGAACTCTATCCTGCAGTTATTTGACGCAGGTTACAATAATGCATAGTTCAATCATATTTATAATTCCTCAATGTTTTTCAAAGTTATTTTGACTATTTTGTTATTTGCGGTTCTTGGGGCTGCTTTGACTCTGTCAATCAATTTGGGAAGAATTTACTTGTTACTATTGAGTCTTCCAACTCATGGGCACATTTTAACTCTGTGTATTTTTATCTGCTATAATTTCTCACAGTAGTGTCTTATAATAGCTAGAGATTCCTGTGTGTGTGTGTGCGCGCGCGCGCGTGCACGCAGAAAGTTCTTACTTTATTTTATGGGAATACAAATCTTGTATTAATAAAAAGCTCTTCCATTGCTGGCCTCTGGCAAGCTTTTGTGTCACCCAGTGTTTGATGGCAACAAGCAGCCACAGGTGACAGGTAGGCACAGCAGCGGTAGGTGGCGCCCTCTAGTGTTAGAGTTCTTGTGTCAGTCTCTGGTACTGGTACTCTTAGTCCTGGACAAGTGTTAGAGCTCTGTGTAGGCCCAGGAAGCCAGGATTTCTCAGCTTTGGGCAGTGGCTTCTAAATCTGGGTATTGGGATTCTGCTGCTGCTTCCTCTACCACTGCTAGCTAGTGGCCTTGAGGCCTCACCCTAGAGTGGCTCTCCATGGAACCGGCTTTTCCACTTCTTGTGTAGCATGGCTGCTGGCCACTCGGTTGTCACAACTATCTCTGCTCCAGTCATAGCAGCTAATTCTTTTTGTGTTACTACTTCAGCCTGTTTCAGAAAATGTAGGCAAGAAGGACCACTTAAGAGAAGACTCTTAGCCAAGTGGTGTTGGCTCACACCTTTGATCCCAGCATTCGGGAGAAAGAGGCAGGTAGATCTCTGTTGGTTCAAAGCCAGCCTGGTTTACAGAGAGTGAGTTCCAGGATAGCCCTGTCTTAAAAAACAAAGAAATGAACAACAAAGACTCGGGCTTTAAGTTGCAATAATGGAGTGGGGTTGGGGACAGCAGAGGAGGCAGGAGCTAGCTCACCAGTTGGCTGAACAGCGTGTGTGCAGCAGTTACTGCAGTCCTCTGCCACACTACTGGGAGAGGCACTCCACCTCTGGATTGGGTGGAGATGGTTCCATGGAAGTCCCGAGCAAGGTTCTTGGAACCGTCGAGCCTG
This sequence comes from Grammomys surdaster, assembly GCF_004785775.1. Taxonomy (NCBI): domain Eukaryota; kingdom Metazoa; phylum Chordata; class Mammalia; order Rodentia; family Muridae; genus Grammomys; species Grammomys surdaster. The sequence goes on along the minus strand of NW_021604686.1, from coordinate 3,115,933 downwards.
GACTGCACCCGCGATTGTAATGTTGCTTCCTCAAGGTGTTCAGGAAATGCTCACCAACAGGCCTTTCCTTCAAGGAGCTGGAGCAGCGGGAGAGAGCCCAGTGGCTGTCCGTTGGGAACCAGCTCCTGTAGCTCTCAGTGCTTTGCTTATCTACAGGAAAGTAAACACGAGAAGGAGTGCTTATACTTACATATTAACATTAATGTTGATTTTCACAGTGTTGAACAATGTTTCTTACAATGTCTAGCACCTGTTCCGTGCCCCAGGGAGAGAGGTGCCCCTCATCTGTCTCAACAGTCAAGGCCTGTTCTCTGGGCCTAGGAAGATGGCATCATGGACAAAAGCACTTGGAGTGAAAGCAAAAGAACCTGAGTCAGTTCCCCAGAAGCAGGCATGGCCTGTGTGCACTGGCAGGGGGAGGTGGGCAGGGCCTGGAAGCTCACTGGTTAGCCCGGCTGAAGTGGTGAGGTTCGGTTTTGGTGAGAGATTAAGGTAAAGAGTGATAAAGGTGTGTGCCTGCATATGCAAATGTGCACTTATACATACACAACAAAAATAAGATGCGCTGTCTCAGCAGGTGTCACATGTCCTACTGGTCACATGCTCCATACTGCATGTCTAGAACCTGACTCATTCATTGTAGGTGAGGTCTGCACCCGCAGATCGGCGTCTCCCACTGCGTTTCTGTCCTTTCCTTACCTCTGGTAGCCGCTTACCTACTCTCTGCTTCTGGGAATTGATTTTTTTTTTGCTTGTTTATTTTTATTTTTTCTCACTTTTAGCCCAGGCTGGACCTTGACTGGTAGTGATAGCCCAGGGTGGACCTCGACTGGTAATGATGGTTTCCTCAGTCTCCCAAGGGCTGGGGCTCCAGGCAAGAGCCACTATGCTGGCTTAAATTCAGCCTTTTAAGATTCTGCATTTAGAGCGAGAGAGATGCTCTTCCAGAGGACCCAAGTCTAATTCCCAGTACCCACATGGTGGCCCACAACCATCTGTAACTCCAGTTCCAGGAGGTATAATACTGTCTTCTGGCCCCCACTGGCACTAAGTGTGTATGCACTACACAAGACACATATGCAGGCAAACCACACACACACACACACACACACACACACACACATCTTTAAAGGATTCCACGTATAAGTGAGATGTATAATATTTATCCTTTTTATTAAGTGTATTCATTAACATTAGTCTATGTAGGGAATACGTTCTGACTACACTAACTCTTGACCCTCTCTTACGTACTTCATGCTTCCACCATCTTCCCTCCCTACAAGCCCCTCCCACTTTGACACTTCTTTGTTTGGTTTGGTTTATGACCTACTGAGTCTGGATTTGGCCCTTGTGTCAGCATGAACGTGGAGCTGTCCCCTGGAGCATGAGAGGCTCACCAGTGGCCACACCACAGAAGACAGTAACCGACTCTTCCCTCAGCATCTGCCAACAGCCAGTAGGTCCTCAGGAGGAGTAGAGCCTGAGGAGCCCCTTCCCATCTGTGAGGAATGTTGACAGGCCCAGTCTGGAGCAGGCCCAGTGCAGGCCACAGCTGCTGTGAGCTCATGATTGGGATGCTGTGTCCTGCAGAAGGCAGCTTTTCATACCCATCCTCCCTGTCATCCAACTCTGACTTTCCCCTCTTCTGTGATAGTCCCTGAGCTTTTGGAGGTTTTGGAGGTACAGGTGTCTGTTTAGGACTGAGTACCTTGAGCAGCCGTAAGTCTGAACTGACTGCCGTTTGTTGGGGGAAAGTTCTAATCAAGGCCTAGAGCAGCCTTGATTAATTTCTAAACACAGAAATTTAGAAGGTGCGATGGCTATTCTTGGTTGTCAACCTGACTACACCTGGAATTAATTAACTAAAACCCAAAGGGCACACCTGTGAGGGATTTTTTTTTCCATTAAGTCATTTGAAATGGAAAGATCCTCTTTTAATCTGGGCTGGACATAGAAAAAGGAAGCTTGCTCTCTTTGCCCCCTAGCTCTCAGTAGCAAGTCCATTCCTACATCTTCGGGATTCCAGCATATACTGAAGACCAGCTCAGACCAGACATCTAGCCTTGAGGGCTGAATAACTGTTGTGTTCTTGGATCTTCTGTTGGTAGATAGTTGGACAGCAGGACCACAGCCTTTAAGCTAGTCTAATAAATATATGTGTGTGAGTTATTTAAATATATACATATATATGTATACACATACATACATATATGCATACATGCATGCATAATATATACATATATATGCATACATACACACATACATGCCTACATATAGGTTTTTTGAGACAGGGTTTTTCTCTGTGTAGTCTTGGCTGGCCTCAAACTCAAAGATCTCCTGCCTCCGCCTCCCAAGTGCTGGGAATAAAGCTGGGCACCACCACCCTCTGGGGTATTTTCATTCTATTAGTTCTGTTCCCCTAGAGAACCCTGACTAACACAGAAGGTAGTTAATACCATTTCCATCTGTCAAAACAACAGTAGTGAATCCCCTGCCTACAGCTTACGAAATGAACTCTCTCCTAAGGAGTAAGGTCTAAGCACCAAGCAGAAAGTGCTGGTTACTCCCACCAGAGTCATGTCACTATTGTACCAGTGTGCACAATCCAGTGCTTGCCTGGCACTCAAGGCTCAGCACTGGGTCAGCTCATTGGTGGCTCTTCTCCCCCAGCTGCCTGCATAGCACTGAGAACTAGTCCACAGGAGGAAGGATTTGCATTGCTCACCCGTGCCTTCTGGGGTGGGCATTATCCACCCATGCAGAGTACTTCTGTCCAAACTATTTTTTTAAAAAATGTATCTTTAAAATTAGCTTGTAGAGTACCAGGATTCCCTGTGACTTCTTCACACATCTCTAATTTTAATGAGCCCTCTCCCAGACTCTCTCCCTTACCCTCCTCCTTAGGACTCTCCTCCCATTGTACCACACTGCCTCCAGGATTCCCTCTGTTTTCACATGTGTCGTCTTCCCCTTTCCTGCCTCCCACCTAACCAACCATAGCGCTTTTATACTTTCCTGGTTGCTGTAAACATTCCAAGTTAAATACATAAATCTAAAATTTCAAAGCTATGATCCACATGAGAGAGAAAATGTGACATTTGTCCCTCTAGGCCTGAAATGTTTCTCTTTGTTCCTTGATTATTTCACTTAGTATAATGGACTCTGTGTTCATTCATAGTGTTAGAGACATCAGGATTCCTTCTGCTGAGAAACAGTCCCTGTGCATATGTCACAGTCCCTTCATCCGCTTAGCCACTAATGGACACTTAGCATGGCCCCACCTCTCTGCTGTCATGAATAATGTGACAGTGAGCATGGGACCGCAGGTGTCTCTACCATGGCCATGTGTTCAAGTCTTTGGCCATGTATACAGAAGTGGAATGGATGTCTGGATCATATGGTAATTCCTTAAATTTTGAGGAAGTATTTTCCATCATGACCATGTGTTTTCAGCCCCACCAACAACAAGGTTGCTTTTTCTCTGTATTCTTACTAACAATATTTTCATCTTTTTTTTATAATCCACATATTAACAAGTATAAGGTGGGGCTGGAGAGAAGGTTCAGTACATACCTCTAGCAGAGGACCCAAGTTCAGCTCCCGGCAGCTCACAACTACCTATAACTGAAGCTCCAGAGAAGTCTGCTGCTGCCTTTGCCCCTCTAGGAGTACTTGCAGTTATGTGGGTACACACACACACACACACACACACGCACAGAGAGAGAGAGAGAGAGAGAGAGAGAGAGAGAGAGAGAGAGAGCGCGCACAGTTTTGTGTAAAAGGGTTTTTTGTTTGTTTTAAAGAGCATGAGATAGTAAGGCATTCCAGTGTTGGTATTTCCTTTCATACACGAGCTGCCTGTTAGTCTGTGCTGGGAAGCTGCATTCGGGTTTGTCAGCATTTGCTCCAGGATCCTGTAAACACTTGTGTGCTAAAGGCTTTACCAGAGTGCTGTTATTGGGAAACTATGGGGTATCTACAGGGTGGAGCTTAGTGGGAAGTCTTCAAGTCACTGAGGGAGTACCCTCGCCCTTTCCTCTTACTCTTTCTGGCTTCTGGGGCACAGTTCCTCTGAGTGACTCCACTATTATATACCCAAAGCACTGAGAGCAACTGATGAGAGCCTCGAACCAATGAGAGAAGTAGCCAAAGAAACATTTCCTTCATCGGCTGATTACCTTGGGCATTTGCCAATGCTGGAACTCTGACTGACACTCTGTCCTCTGCCCGTTTTCAAAAGAGATTGTTTGGCTCTTGGTATCGCACTGGGTCTCTTGTGTATGTCAGCCTCTTCTTGTCAGACTCAGGTTTGCAAACATTGATTCCCACCGTATACAGTGCCTTTGCATGTTCTTGCTTGCTTCCTCCGCTGTGGTTGCTGAGTTTTTAGTCCTGAGTACAAGTTGAGTTTTGTTGAACACTTTTTAGCATCTATTGAGATGGCCCTTTTAAACATTCTGTTAATATGACAACATGTACAGATAGATATTCAGTCCTTGCTAGGCTTAGTAGTAAGCGTCTTCGGCTCTGGCTCTCAGGAAGCAGATGCAGACAGATCTCTGTGAGCTTGAGGCCAGTATGGTCTACATAGTGAGTTCTAAGACAGCCATAACTGTGGAAAGCCTATCTCAGTAAACAAAAATCATAAATAAAAAGCACTCAGTTCCCATTGCATCGGTCTTTATAGACTTGCGGTCATGTTGAGTTTCTTATATATTTTGGATATTTACCTCTTATCAGATTTATGATTTGCAGACATTTACTTCCATTGTATACATTTTTATTCCTGAATAAGAAGCATTAAACTTTCAAAAATTACATATGTGTGTTAGTGTAGTAAAGCTAAGAATATTTATTTAAAGAATATTTTACTCCTTAAGGGATAATTTTTGTCAATTTATACATAGTACTTTTTACATATCCACAAAACAACATAAAATAGCAAACACATTTGGCTTATAATGTACTTACGTTGCAGTTTTATGGTGCTATTAAGATTATACACCCTCTGCCTGCATACTAATTAAGTTGTATTATAATTTTGGAATTTTTCTCATAAGGTGAGAAAGGGGCGTCATGTCTCTGGAAACTTTGGGCCCATTTGTCTTAGAATGAGCTCTAGTTGTTGGCCTGGATGAAAATTCAGAGTTTTATAAAAGCTGCACTGTACCCACCACAAGTCAGCTCTTCCAGGGAACCTGATGGCAGTGACTCAAGGCAGTGCTGTGTGTTTTCCTAGAAACTCAGACAGCTTACCAAGGCTGAGGGTTTCCTGTGTTGTCCTGGACAGCCATTTAAACTTAATTCCCCTTACGCTCCCAGGTCTCTGATTTCTACACCCAAGGAGCTCGTTCCAGGTTTAATTACGTGGGTGCTGTTTACTAATTCTACGGGTTTCTATGTTGGTGTTGTACATTTGGCACCTGTGGCTAACCGAGATTCAGGATGGCTCCATGCAGATCCACCTAGGCCACTCTGTTGTCGTTTACGTCAAAGGGTTGCTATAGCGAGTAGACCAGGAGCTTAGCCACGGTCACATCGTGCCTTGTACTTGGCCTTGAGTGGATTTTACCTCCAATGTTGGCTTTTTAAGTAGGCTCTTCTTTGGCCATTTGGGGCTTTTAATTTTATTTCTAATTGTGATAACCACACATAAACCATCTTAACTATGTTTAAACACACATGTCAGTGACAGTGAACACATCCCTTTTGCACAGGCATAACTACCATCCGTTTCCAGAACTCTCTTCATCTTGGAGAGTTGCAGTTCTGAACCCATTAACTAGAAACTTCCCCTCCCCATCCCCAGACAATGGGAAGGACCCTTTACTTTCTGAGAGATCACGATTATTTCATATAAGTGGAATCCTGCAGTTTTGTCTGTTAGAGACTGGCTTATTTCACTTAACATAATGTTTTTAAGGTCCGTCTGTGTTGTAGCGTGTGTTATAGCTCTGTCTTTGAGGTCTGTCTGTGTTGTAGTGTGTGTTATAGCTCTGTCTTTAAGGTCTGTCTGTGTAGTAGCGTGTGTTATAGCTCTGTCTTTAAGGTTCGTCTGTGTTGTAGCGTGTGTTATACCTCTGTCTTTGAGGTCTGCCTGTGTTGTAGCGTGTGTTATATCTCTGTGTTGTAGCGTGTGTTATAGCTCTGTCTTTAAGGTCAGTCTGTGTTGTAGCATGTGTTATAGCCCTGTCTTTAAGGTCCGTCTGTGTTGTAGCGTGTGTTATAGCTCTGTTTTTGAGGTCTGTCTGTGTTGTAGCGTGTGTTATAGCTCTGTCTTTGAGGTCCATCTGTGTTGTAGCGTGTAGCTCCTTTCCTTTCGAAGACTTGATGAGACGCCGTTGTTTTTACATGCTGCATCTTGTCTACAGATTCATCTGTCAGTGGATATCGGGTTGCTTTCACTTTTTGCCTGTTGTGAATAATGCTTGCTGTAAACAAGTATACATATACTCTCCAAAACTCCATTTCAGTTGTTCTGTGTGCACACTCATAAGAACCGATGAATGTGCTGCTTCATCCTTACTGTCAGGCTGATTGGGTTGGAAGACGTGTAGGAACTGAATAAAGCACACTTTCCTATGTACCTGTCAGGGCATTACCAGATCCATCATGAGGGCTCCGACCTGAGGTTTCACATCAGTGGCCTACATCATTGGTGGCTTAAACTTTTGAATAGACGTTGGGAACTGGTGGCACTGTGGAAAGTGGGACATCTTTGGAAGAATCAGGTTGCTGTGAGCATGCCTTTTAAGGATATAGCTTATCTAGAAAACCCGGCTCAGGAACCTGGAACCAGGCTCCTGTGGACTGCAACTGCATTCTGTACCAACGTGAACCTTTTGTGTGCTAATTCTTCTCTCATGTTTTGTCATAGGAACAGTAAAGTCTAACACACTAAGTCATGTGGAATTCCTCATTTAACTCTTTAAGGAACTATCAAGTTATTTTCTACGTTGACTGTACCATTTTACGTTCTTAACAACAGTTACAGTGTCCCAGCTTCTTGGTGTCCTCCTCATACTTGGTTTTGTTCATTCAGAGTGGGGATTTGTAGCTCAATTCCAGCTTACCCAGCCCTCAGGAGGCTCTGGGTTAGATCCATGTTTGCTGGCCACTTAAAGAATTTCGTCAGAGAGCTGTCTGTCCAGCTTCTGATTGGGAGTTTGGTGGGAGTGTTGAACTGAAAAACTGACCATTCATCCCCTTACACACATGCATGTGCAGAAGTAGAGACACCCAGAGAACGTTGCTGCTTTTTTCTTAGGTCTCAGGTCTCTTCTTCCTGTCTGTTCTTACAGTGTAGACAAGGTGTGTTTTGACTGAGCACCAAGAGTCTTTTTTGTTGGAGAGACTTGTAAATGTGGCTTACTGGTGACTGGCTCTGTGCAGTGCTGGCCCCTCCTCTGGTCACACTGACTTAAGGATCAGTTGTCACCACAGCGCTGCTGCCTGCTCAGTCTGCTTGGCATCTCCCTGGTGCAGAGATTAACAGTGAGAATGTCTTCAGTGGACTGTCACCTTTTCCAGATTCACAAACCCATAGTTGTTAAGAGTAGAGATGGGGCCAGAGAGATGGTTTAGTGGATAAAAGCACTGGCTACTCTTGCAGAGGACTTGGGTTCAGTTCCCAGCACTGACATGGTGGATCACAACCATTTGTTACTCCAGTTCCAGGGGTTCTGACACCCACTTCTGACCTCTGCAGACACTAGGTACATGTACAGTACACATGCATCTAGCAAGCAAAACTCTCATTTTACAAAAAGTAAAAATAAATCTAAGTAAATAAGTAGGACCACTTGTTACTCCTCTGGGCTCTTTCTCCCCATTTAAAAACACTGTCTTCATCTCCCTCTTCATTTAGAAGTCAGGAGGCCAAAGTCTCAGACCAACATTCTAGAAATAGCCAACAGGGAAATGATTTCTCAAGGCTTTGGCCACAGTTTCGAGCCACTCCTTTATTTCAGTCAGTCCTGCCCCTGCCTGTTTTGTCTTCACCTGACTGAGACTCTGGAGTGAGCTAGCTTGAGGCAGCTGTAGTCCTGGCGTCCTGGAGCCTGGCTCGTCCGGGAAGTGAGCTCCTGGTGTTTTGCTTTCATCTTTTTACCTTCCACACCCAGTGCTAATGTTCCTCAAAAATAAGTCTTTTCTCTGTTTACCACTAGGAAATAGTACATTCCTATTTAAGTGAACCTCTAACCTTCAAATGCTATTTTAATCATTAGGGTTTTTTTTTGTTTGTTTTGTTTTTTAAAAAAAAAAAGTCCCCTGGTATCAATCTGAGAATTTTCTAAGAAGGAGGATCTAGTACAAATCTTTGAAATGAAGCCATTCCCACATTAAACTCTTTAAATTAACGCAAGTTCCCTCCCCTCTGCTTCTCTTTTCTTCTGACAGTTTCATTGTGCAGTCCAGACTAGCCTTAGACTCACGATCCTCCTTCCTCGGCTTCCCAAGTGCTGTATACATCACCACAGTAATCCTCCCTTTGGCTACTTTTCCCTGAAAAATACCGGGAAACAAAATCCCCATGGCGTTATAATCTTTCCCGTGTTAGAACCATGGCATCAATGGCGAGATAGCCGGGTAAGCGTCTTACTGCTCCACGTTCATACTTTCCCACATCCAAATAAGCTTTTGATTCTATGCAGTACTTACCTAAGTACTTACCCGGCTGCCTCCTTGTGAGCCCTGAGCCTTGAGTCCCTTGCCTTGTTTTTCCGTTCCCCTTCAGAATCTGAGGTCATCCTGAGCACCTTAATGAGGAAGCAGTGTGCAGATGATATATCACAGATTGTCCTGTGACAGTGGGGGAGTGACTGGTGGAGGGCCAGGGTTGCCCTCTGCTTCCAGATAGTGCTGTGTGGGAACACCGTCCAGGTGAGGGGCTGTGTCCTTACACTGTGGTAGAAGTAAATGAACAGAAGCAAGGGAACCCACTCCCTAAGCTCAGTCACAGGAGCACTGCCCTGCACTCCCTAAGCTCAGCTCAG
>NW_021604686.1:2983469-3106927 GCF_004785775.1 Grammomys surdaster | reverse complement strand
AGCTCAGCTCAGTCACAGGAGCACTGCCCTGCACTCCCTAAGCTCAGTCACAGGAGCACTGCCCTGCGACTCAGGCTCTTTCTCTGAGATTCACCTCCTTTTACAGTCGTGTTGGAGACACAGTCCCAGACTTGAGTTTCCGAGCATACAGTCTGACCCTAGAAGAGGGGCATAGTCTGTGAATGCAGGAAAAACAAAACACCCACTGAAGTGTCCCTGTCAGTCACTAACCTGCAGCACTCAGTTGTTTTGCCTGCCTAGCACTCCTTCCAAACTGATGACTGTGCCTTGTCCTGGATTCTGACTGTGACATTTTAGAATAGAAGGGGAAAGTACACTCAGAGCCCTGGAATTGGGATTATGCTCCTTTTTCGGTTCAAGGAACCTGCCTTTGTAGAAGTGAGGTCACTGTCCTTGGCTAGAATAAATAAAAGTTGCTTTCAGTCTGGCTTCTTTGAATTTTATTTTTTGATTTCACAAGTTGTTACTCGGTTTTGGACTGGACAACAGTCCTTCAAACCAGGAAGTTATTCCTCATCCAAGAGGGGCTTATACTGCCGTCAGCATCTAACTGAGGGAATGCTTAGAAACATTGGCTTCCACTGCGTTGTTTTATACTGTTTCCATCAGTGCTTAGCTGTCCATCCAGGCTTCCTAGCGCTCTGGAATTCAGTGTCCTTTACGTTTCCTGTGAAGTACCACTGGGATTTTGCCGTTGGTGTTATTGGCATTTTCTATATATTGTAAAAATATTAAATCTTTAAAATCTTTTTTTAGGTCTCTAATTGACTTTGTGAGTTTCACTGGAATGCAGCTTATAGGAGCTAAGTTCACTGAGGTGTGATAGACACCCAGCGTGCGGTGGCGCGTCCCTTGGGCCCACTGCTTTAGTTGCTCTTTCTGTTGCTGGGACAAAATCCCCTCCCTGCTCTTCTTTCTGGTACTGTTGATTTGTTTGACCTAATGAGACACGTGTTCCTTTGTGTCTGGCTTCTGTAACTCAGCGCGTCTCCGAGGCTTGTGGACGTCGCTGAGTGAGTTAGATTCTTTACTTGTTGGCCTCATTTCACTTATGAATATACCAGTTTACCCTTTTCTCCTGTGGATAGATGTTTGGGTTATTTCTAATTTGGGACAACTATGAATGAAGCCACTGTGAACATTTTGTTGATGTTGTTCTCTGTTTCTCATAACATGTTCTGTGTAGACCTAGCTGTTCTGGAACTCAACTCTGTAGACCAGGCTGACCTCAAATGCACAGAGATCCTAATGCCTCTGCATCTCATGTGCTGGGGTTAAAGGCATGCACCACCACCAGCACCTAACCAAAACTGAACGTTTACCTTCAAGTTTTCATACATTACTTTAATTTCTCTTGGGTAATACCTAAGTGTAGGATTGCCAGATCAAATAGTAAGTGAGTATTTGAGTATTTAACTTTACAAGAAACTTCTGTGCTGATTTAAGGCGATTGGAGGATCTGGCTCTCCCAGAAGGATGTTACTTAAGTGTCTGTCTGTGTAGTTCCAGTTGCTCTGCCGCCTATGCCTGCCATGGAGGTTTCATTCTCCTCCTGGATGCCTGGAGAAGCACACGGTTCATGTGGAGGTTGGCTAGCCTCACTAATTCTGTCTCGCAGAAGCCTTTCTTGTGTTGCCCTCAGTGACAGCAGCTGCATACCTGTCTCCCCAGAGGCAGCTGGCAGCGTGGCCTGAAAGCACAGAGGAGTTTTCCTTGTGTTTGTACTTTATTTGCAGTGGGTAGTAGGGACTGCTGTGTGTCTGAGTTTTCACCCTTTACTGTTTTTATAGTGCTCATCTAGATGTGTACAGTTGTTGACTGGGTTATGAGCCTTTCACAGAGGTTGATCCTTCATGTTGCGGACTGTGGGTAATTTCTAGTTTTTAACTATCACGTGATACTGTTATAAGCATTCCAATATGTATCTTTTGGTGAATGCTGTATGTGGTTTTCCAATACTCTCTAGGAGTGGGCTGGCTGAGTTATGGAGTAGTGCTTCTCTGTGAGTTCTTAAGGATTTGGATCTTTTGTTAAAATGCGCCTGTGGGCTGAGGAGATGGCTCAGCAGGTAACTGTTGTGTTCTGACCCCCACCCCGCTGAATAGCTGTGGCCATTTTGATCCATACCTGCCAGATATCCCATACTGTTGCTGTAACATGCCTGCCAGTCACTGACACAGAGACGTGACTTGGCTCAAGGACATGCTGACCACACACCCTATTTTGTTCTGAATGTTCTGTATGAGGTTCGATAATCTTAAGAAATTCCACAAAGCTTTACGGAGGACCCATCCAATCAAAGGTCAATATGAACTGTTACAGCTAAAATATCTTGAGTCAGAGCTGACCACTGGGCATCTCTTCCTGCACCTATGTGGGAGCTCACTGTTGATCTTGTGGCTGACACTGAAGAATGCTATAAACAAACCAACAGTTACGATTATAACACTCATGCTTTGTTATCTCAATGTTCTGAAATCCCCTGTTCACTGCCCTCCACCACCCCATACCTCACTCAGGACCAATCAGCCTAAAGGTTGGCTGATAAGACTTTACCTAGAGCTGCTCTCCTCCATACCCTTTAAACTTTTTTTTACCTATTTTTTTCCTATAAAAATTCTTGAGAGCTAGTGCTACAGTTGGGTTCCCACAGTCTTTTTTGCAGTCCTGGACATCCAGTATTATGGTCTGCATTCAATAAACCATTCATACTTAACTGAGATCAGTGTTTGTTTGGTTTGAGGTGGCGTTTCCTGAACTCCCACAAATATCACTAGCTATACAAACCCAATGACCTGAGTTCCAACCCTGGAACCTGCATAAAAAGCTGGATGTGGGCACTTTAGAGATTTCTCAGTGTTCAGAGCCCTGGCTACCCTTACAGAGGACCAAGGTTCTCTTTCCAGAACCCACAGGGCAGCTCACAACTGTCTGTAACCCCAGTCCCAGGGGATCTGGTGCCATCTTCTGACCTCTTCGGGTGCATGGTGCACACACATCATGCAGAAAAAACACCCATGAAAAATAAAATGGGGGGAGAGGAGCTGGATGTGGTGGCACATGTCTGTAATCCCAGCATTCCTGTAGCAAGATAGGAGAGAGAGAGGAGAATCGGCCCCAAAGCTTACTGGCCAGTTAAGCCAATACACAGTGATGTGGCAGCAGACACAGCAGAAAGAGACTGCCACACAAGGTAGAAGGTGAAAACCAATTCCTGAAAGTTATCCTCCAACCCCCACATGACTGCTGTAGTCCACACATGCACACACACACACACACAAAGTTATCCTCCAACCCCCACATGACTGCTGTAGTCCACACATACACACACACATGCACACACACACACACAAAGTTATCCTCCAACCCCCACATGATTGCTGTAGTCCATGCATACACATTCACACACACACACACACACACACACACACACACACACACACACACTTAATAAAAATTTAAAAGATTGCTGAATGTGAGCCAGCAGGTTTGAGCATCCTGGCAAACTCCAGGGTGGTGCTGACGCCCAGTGCAGGAGCCCACCATCTGACCGATGGTAGACATCTTGTTTTCTGAAGAGTCTTCCCAAGTACTGTGTCTATTTTACATTCCTGTGAGTCACAGGGAGAGTTCTCCACATTCTTGGCAATCCATCCCTGAAATTTTCTGTTTTCATTTTAGCCATTTTGGTAAATATGTTGTGATTCCTCCTTATGGCTGTAATCTATATCATAGCGAAACCAGTAAGGATACTGTCATTTGAATCTGGTTTGTGTAGAGGAAACTTAATCCAGTAACATGGCTGCTTTGTCAGGGATCATATCCAAAGATCTTTTGGTCTATGTGATCCAGCTGGAGTAATATGCCTTTAATCCCTGTGACTGGAATACAGACATGCCCTTAGTACACACCTTTAATCCCAAACAATGAAGGTAAAGTTAATTCGTAGAAGGAAGCAGCCATGTTTGAAAGTGACATCTAATTGACCAAGTGACAAATCAGAGAAAGATTTTACAGAATGAGACAGAGATAGGATATGCCCAACAGACAGGAAAGAGGAGACTTGGCGGTGTCAGGTGAGCAGTTCAGCCGAGTTCAGGCAATACAGTGGAGTTCAGTACAGTGCAGTGCAGTTCTGTGAAGTTCAGTTGGGTGTAGTTGAGTCTGTGCAGTTCCATTGAATGCAGTTGAGTTCAGCTGAGTTTGTGCAGTCTGTGAAGTTCAGCTCTTAGAGTTCAGAGGCAGGTTTTCCAAGCAGAGGAATTCAGTGAGAGCCCGAGAGAAGCCAGTATGAATCAGTCAGTTTGGAGAAGAGTTTGATCCAGAACATCTGAGTTGAACCAGCCAGCCAGAGTTCAGAAAGAACTAGAAACGGTGAGCTATTCAGCAGTAAGCCTCCGAGAATACAATTACATCTGGCAAATGAAAGTTACATTGACAGGTTTGTCCTCACCATAACATACTTTGAGACTTGGTCCCCATGGCAGAGTTGTGATGCGGAACTGAAACAGACATTTAATAGAACCTACTTTAGCTAAAAAGCATTGACTCCTTACTTGGGTTCATAAAGAAAAAAAATACAGGATAAAAGCCTGCCATTTCTGCCTTCATTCTGTGTCTCTTTTGGTTACCTCTTCACTTATATACAGGCCTGTTAATTATTGTGGAGTTTGTCAAACCAATCTGTTCCTCATTAAGGCTGCAGAGGTTCAGGGACAAGTAGTTACTATAAACCAGCAAAATATCCTTTTTAAAAAAAAAATGAAATCTTTCAGTAATTATTTTTCCACTGGGTTATATTTAGTAGAGTTTTTACTTCTGCTGTTATTTTTTCCTCAGTCCTCCAGCCCCTCTTTCATCTGTTTTCAGCTACCTTTATTCTGTTGCTCAGGATCTGGTGTGCTTCATCTATGGTTCAAAAACCTGCACCTTTCCAGACCTATTTAACTTCATAAAGGATAATCTTAATTAAGATTTACCTCCATTTCCATCTTATTTACTTTTAAAAACTGAGTCTTGGAGTTAGCCGTTTAGCCCAGTGCTAAGGCCCCGGATTTGGACCTCAACACTAGAAGAAGAAAGAAAAAGAGGAAAGTGATTGTTACTATTTTCTCTCTGTTTCAGACCGAGCACGGCCCCGCATTGGTTTCTCAGTGTGCTCTTCCTCCTGTGTTCTTGCGTTCAGCTCCTCCCCGTCCTCATGGCTCACTCCTTACCACGGAGACATCACATCTAGAGAGACCCGTGGGCAGGCTTGTCTGCGATAACCTCACTGTCCTTGGACACTAATAGATTCTCCTTTCAAATATTACAAAGGGACATTGCTAATAGAAGTCTATGCCCCTCACCACCCAGAAGCCTCATCTCTCATTCCTTCGGTAAAGAATCAGTATTTTTCCAGCCTGGAAGCCATTTGCACATTAGGTCTGGTCCACGTTCCTAGTGTCTGCCCATTGTTTCTGTCACACTCTTTCTGACTGCCTGTATTGCAAACATCCTAGGACACAGTTGCTTTGAATGTTCATGATTGACAGTAATTCAACAGGTGACACAGCACAAAGGGAGAGCTGCTGCTTCCTTTGCCCATGCCCCTCCCCCACAGCTCTCCTTAGCAGTACTCCTGCAGGCATCTCCACCTCACAGTCCCCTCTCACTCCACCCCCTCCCACTAAACCAAGATGCCAGTCAGTCGACTCTTGCCGTCTTTCCTGCAGCTAGATTTATCTTACGTGTTTTCCATAAATTCTTCAACAGTTCTGTCACATGAATGACATCAGCTCCTAGCACTGATTGACATGTTAATTTTCTTCGGAGAAATAGTGTTTGAGGTGCTCTTTCCCTGCATGGTACTGTTTCTTATGCCCTCCTCTGTCTTCTTCACTTTGTGTTTTTGGAGACTGGGTTTCTCACTGAGCCTGTAGCTTGCTGATTCAGCTAGACTGGCAGGCCAGCAAGCTCCAGGGATCTGTGTTCGCCTCCACATACTGTGGTTACAGAGGCACTCCTTCGTGCCTTGTTTCTCCCTGGGTGCTGAGGGTCCAAACAGTGTTTGTCTGGCGAACACCTTACTGTCTGACCTAATTCCCTCACCTTTTAAGATGTTCTTATACGTGGAGTCTAAAACATTGAGATTGTTTTTCTGTTTTCTTTCCTCTTTCTTTTTAACTACAATACTTTTGTTTATCTGTGTCTAGTTGCATGTGCACATGTACATGTGCGTATTCTGGTTTTGCACAGGACAACCTCAGGCTTAGAGTTTGCAAGTAGGCTAGGCCGGCTAGGCTAGGCAGGCTACTGGGTAAGCCCCGGAATCTACCTGTCCTCCATTCCTCAGCACTGGGATTACAGATTATGCTATCACACCCTCCTTTCTGACATGAGGCCAGGGATGGAACTGCTGTCCCATGCTGTGCAGCATGACTCCAACTGTGCTGTCTCCCTAGATCTTAAAATAAATGTATCAGTGTACCCCCTTTCTCATTGTAGGATAACAACAGTTAAACGTTATCTAACTTCCAGAGAGGTTTAATGACTCATGGCAGCTCATGAATTGTTTCTTCAAATGGGCAATCTTATGTGGGTGGGCCAGAGTATATATAATCAAATATAAGTCAGGAACATGTATGCAGATGTAAATAATTCACTCGCCGTAATCAAATAACAGAGACACTCTAATTGGGTAGCTAGAGCAGTGATCTCTGACCCATGCCTTGTTAAGTGTTCTGGGAAAGTGTCATATCCAGCTTCACTGACGGGGTAATGGCTCTGATAGGGACTTCAGGGCCTTATCTCCTCACTCTGCTTTTAAAACTGTGATCGAGAACGTGTTTGGTTGCATGCACAGCTCGACCTGTCTGTGAACTGTTGCTTCTCTTTTCCTTAGGGACTACAACTTTTTCTGCTTTGTATTTAGCATGAAAATCTTAAGAAAGGGAAGCTAGTAACACTGACGGCTCATCTCTTCTCTCCCTCAAGTGAGTTGTAACGTTGCGACAGTACTCTCAGAAGGATGTTGAATGCTCACAACGGGGACAGCGAGACACTTGGCATTCTTCCCCGTTTTCCTCTCCTGACCGACTGGAGTCAGACACGGTTGCTGTGTTTGTGTCTTATTGTTGTGCAGCTCTTACTTAGTTTACTGGGTTTGTAGTTAGGACAGGAAAATGCTCCTTTCAGGACTAAATTCTGTTTGATTTGTATGTTTCCTGAAATTTGCATTAGCGTGTGGCTTACTAGCCATTGTTCTATTGATACCATAATCCAAAACAAAACACCCGAAGTACCAGAGCTTTAAAGACGGTTCTCAGTGCCCTTCTTTGAAAGTTCCCGTGTGAGGCCGATGGCTCCCGTGCGAGGCCGATGGCTCCGTGCAGAGAACCTTGTTTGGCTCCCAGCACCTACTTCCAACTGTTCACAACGGCCTCCAGCAGATCTGCTGCCCCCTTTTGGCCTCTGAGGACACCTGCACAGACATGCACATTCACACACACAGACTCACATGCAGATGCACATGCATACAATACATGTAATTAAAAAGAAAAGAAATCCTTTAAAATGTTTTCATGTTTCTCTTACTATTTTTGGCTGTAACAAAATCATTCTTGGATTAATTTATACCCTTTTGCTCTTATCAAATTAAAAGGCATGGGAAGGTTAATTATTTCATAGTATACTGAAAGGCTTCTAGAATTCTGTTTTTGTTAGGAAGTCCCATGTTTAATGTCTTTTTGCATAAAAATGAATTTTAATAGGTGTCTCACTTCCCATAGTATTCAAATATACATCAGGTCCAACTGGATTATTTTAAAATAGTGAGTCTTGTATTATTATTGGAGAAAAGCTATTTGTTATCCATGATGGTTAGTATTGATCTAGAGCCAATTAAGAGACAAGCCTCTGGGCATACAGGTGAAATTATTTAAATTAGGTTAATTGAAGTGGGAAAAACCCACCTTAACTGTGGGCTGCTAAGTAAGAAGGGCCTGTTCATGGTAACTAATTCATTCAATTCGTAGCAATCTTGTGGAGGGTTTTGGTGAAGTTTTCTTCTTTCTTTCTTTTTTCTTTTTTCTTTTTTTTTTTTTTTTTTTTTGGTTTGGGTTTGGGGTTGGGGTTGGGGTTGGGGTTGGGTTTGGGGTTGGGGTTGGTTCTGGTTTTGGTTTTGGTTTTGGTTTTTCAAGACAAGGTTCCTCTGTAGCCCTGACTGCCCCGGAACTCTCTCTGTAGATCAGGCTGGCCTGGAACTCGGAGAGATCGCCTGCCTCTGCCTCCCAAGTGCTGGAATTAAAGACGAGCACTACCTCCACCACCTAGCAGGAGTTATTTCAGTTACTTTGTTATCTGTCTTCAGATTCGGGATCTAAGCAGCGTTTAGATATCAGATTTACACAGAGTGGGCTAACGTGATGTTCATACACGTGTACATGGATTCCCCTGCTGTGGTTCCTTGGGCTCTTCCAGTCGGCTACAGTTGACTCATCTTTGCTTCTCTGTGACCCTGGCACTGTGAAAGAGTACCAGCCAGACCTGTTGTTGAGTATCTGTGAATAAGGAAGAGGTGTCCCGCTTTGTTTCTTCACTCTTTGGCCATTCTATATCTCCCTGTGAAATTAGTATCTTCTGAGGAAATAATCTGAGATAGAAAATCCTGTTTCCTGTTTGATGATGATAATATATGTCAACATACATGTCATTTTTATGCATGAGTGCCATCGGTAATACATGTGAACATATGTGTCATTTGTATGCGCGAGTGCCATCGGTAATACATGTGAACATATGTGTCATTTGTATGCGCGAGTGCCATCATGCACAGGTGGAGATCAGAGAACAACCCTGGGATGTGGGGACTGAACTCAGGGCATCAGGCCTGTACAGCAAGCACTTCTCCCTGCTGAGCCATCTCACCAGCCCTCTCAGCGTCTTCCTGCCCACTAATCTTACCATCTATTGATTTTTCCTTTGCCTGTGGTAGTCTTCTTATGTCTTGACAAACGATTTTCTGCTTCTGTTCTTCTTTTTATATTTCTAATCAGGATTCTACTGGAATAAAGGTCTATGTATCTTCTCTCCTGTTTCTTCCTATAGTCATTTATTTGGTGATGTGACTATGGATCCACGGATAGTCACTGTATCTATAGAGCTTATCCTTCGTTGCTGTTGGATTTGACCCTAGCACTGTGTTATCTGGAAACATCAAAGTTTCGAACTTTTCATATGTCATGAAATTCTGCTTTAAGCAAAATATTGAAGTGTTTGCTCTCTGTCCTCAGTGCCCTCAGGGATAGATACAGTGAGAGGCAGCGTGTGTTCTGCTTTATGTATGACAGATTGGTAACTGAAGAATGTAACAGAATGCTGCTGGTGTTCGGTTATTAATCATCTCTGATGAACAGAGAACTGAGTCTCTCAGGACCAGGAGTAACATTTTAAGGCCATTTGTTTCCATGTGGAGGACACATGACAGAAGAACCAGATGTATAAAAGTCAGAGGCAGAAGGAAGCCCAGGTAAGTCTCAGACAGAGCACACATCCTCACATTTTGCTATAAAACTTCTTTCTGAGTTCCCTAGACTATCATGTGGTAATCAATTTCTTTGAATATTAATTTTGAAAACTCTTCTCTTCTTTTTTACAAAAATAAATTGCCAAACCAAATGTGGTTTATGAAAATACGCTTTTTAAAATTTGTGTGTGTGTGTGTGTGTGTCTGTGTGTGTGTGTGTGTGTGTGTGTGTGTGTGCAGGAGGCCAGTGGTTAAGGTTGAGTGTCTTTCTACATTCTCCCCTGTATTTTTGAGACAGGGGGTCTCTGACTTTAGGACTCATCTGTTTGGCTAAGCCCGAGCGAGCTCCTGAGAGCTACCTGCCTCTGCCCTTTCTGGACGCTGGTGTTATGGATTCACACCTCCAAGCTCAACCTTTTATCCGGATGCTCAGTGTTGGAGCTCGGGCCTTCACTCCTGCATTTTACTGAGGCGCTTTTCTGAGCCATATCCCCAGCCTCCAACCTTGACTTTCCCCTGCCTCTTAAACAGTTGCTTGTTTGAAATAGTACCTCTGGTGTGCCTTATTAAGGATTTGTGAGGCACACAAAGCCATATGGTGTTGTGAATATTGTTATTCTTTGCATTTTCCCAGTTTTGCTTGGAAGCCTTTTTAGGTACCTGTGACAACACTGGATGTAGAAGTCCTTGATGTGACTTTTTCTCATTAAGTTTCTGAATCAATACATATGTCCTCGGGACTAAGGTCACTTATGTCTTCATTCTGTTTGCTGCAGATACTTAGAGGAAGGATCTATTGAACGCTAAATTTGTAATTTAAGTTGGGTTTGTTTTCATCTCTGCCTGTCTTTGGCAAAGAAGGTTTTATTTCTTCCTGTCACAACAATCAGGCAAAAAACAGTCTCGTAAGCTGCTGCTAAATAGGTCAACTTCCTGAACACCGTGAGGTGGCAAATCCACAAGGGCTCCTGACCACAGCGCTTGTCAGTGATGGGAACAGAGAGTAAATGATCCTCCACTCTGTTCAACATTTGTAACTGAGGAAGCAGCTTTCACACCACAGTGTGTGTGTGTGTGTGTGTGTGTGTGTGTGTGTGTGTGTGTGTGAAAGCTTAGAGAAGGTACTGAAGCTGTTACAAGGGAATCATTGCACACTCGTAATTTGGAGGATGGATATCCCTGGTGAGGATTTGTAAAATCCTCTGAGGTACCAGGACGACAGGAAATGCTGCATATGAATTTGAGGCCTGGGGTTGAGTTTAACTTTTGCTGGGTTTGGAACTGGTTGTTTTCTTGTACTTTGGTTGTTGACGTATCTGCTGTGTGGTGCTCTGTTGAACCCCGCCCCCTCCATCAAGTCATTGGCCTACCAGGTACCCTAACTCTGACGACAACAAGTGAACAGTACTCTCACGAGACCACTGTGAAGTGCTTACACTTCTGGATCAAATAGGCTGAGCTTTTCTCTAATCGTGGTAAACACATTATGAAAGGTAAGTATAATGTAACAATCTTTTGATTGATACAGAATCTAATGTTTAAAAAAGAAAAAAATAACTATGCACCAAAACTCAGTTTGGTTATCTGACCTAGCCCCTTCCTGCTAAATCCTCCAGTTCAGCTGCCAAAGAGCTGGTTTAATTAATCGTATGGAAAGCAACTGTCTGTAACACTAGCTTGTCCTTCATCTCCATAGCCATTCCGTCAGTTCCTGTCTCCCGTCAGGGCCACCTCAGTGACTGTCGTCTGACCACTTCCCCGTCCTCTCGTGCCTTGTGTATAGTGAGGTTGGGGTAACCATTGTACAGTGCGAGTCAGATCAGAGCCTGGTCTTCTCGCCATTTCCTTCCTGGCTTCCAGTTGCTGCAGGTTGCTGCATGGAGGGAGGCCCTCTTTGGTGTGTCAGTCTAAACCCTGCCTCCTCCCAGTGCGACAGGAGGTTCCCCAGGGACCGGAAGTTGCCTTCTCATCTTTGCTTTCAGTGTTTCTCTGCCTGGCACCCCAATGTCTTACTGACTAGCTTCTTGTCATACTTTTAGACAATTTAAACGTCTTTATCAAGGTTCTGTCTGTCATACACAGACTAGAGAGAATAATGTAAACAGTGGTCCCTGGCAAGTTCCTCACACAACCGCATAGTCTCAGCATTTTTAGTAAGTCTTCAACTGGACTTTTTTTAAACTTCTTTTTCTTCAAGGTAGTCTTCAGTTGGAGACTTGCACCCCTTTGCTGTGTCCTCCCTAGCACCATGACTGTCCTGCTCTTGGGATGCCCTGGTTCACTTGCCTGTGTGTTCCTCTGGGTTGTAAGTGCCATGACAGTATGCTTTCCCCTGGAGTCCCCTGTACCTGACACAGACACTGATGCCTGAGAGGTGTCCAAGAAATAGTAGTAGCTTTGCCCTTTTCTCTCTACTTACCAAGAATACATGCATGAAATGTGTGTGTGTGCATGTGCATGCATGTGTCTGTGTGTATGCGCATATGTGCATGTGTGTGTGCATGTGTGTGCATGTGTGTACCATTTTCACAAGAAAAGTAAACCTGAAGCCTGATGACGTAAAACTGTAACCCCAGTACTCAGAGACTAAGGCAGGAGGGTCATGAGTGTGAAGCCAGTTTTGGCTACAGAGTGAGATCCTGAAACCAAACCAGGTTGGAGAGATGGCTCAGCAGTTAAAATTACTTTGCTCTCCCAGAGGTCCTAGGTTCAATTCCCAGCAACCACATGGCAACTCACAATCGGATGCCCTCTTCTGGTCTGCAGGCATACATACAAAGTACCTGTATACATAAAAAATAAATCCAAAAATAAATGGACACCCTCAAAACAAAACAAGCCAACAACAGTAAAAGCAAACACGGTAGTAATTCCCTTTGCCGTTGTAGACTGTATCTGGAGCAGTAGGTGAGGTGAGGTGCTGTGGCCATAACGCGAGGTATTCTCTCTTGATGTAATATGGGGATAATAAGGATATATGCATGAAGTGGATCCGTTGGCATACTTAAGGCTTTGGTTTGCTTTGCTTTTGGCTTTTCAATGGCGCTTCAATGCAGGGTTTCTCTATGTATCCTTGGATGTCCTGGAACTCGGTCAGTAGACCAAGATAGCTTTGAAGTCAAAGATCTGCCTGCCTCTGCCTCCTGAATACTGGGATTAAAGGAGTGTGCCACCACCACCTGGCTAAGGTTTTAATTTTTTAAGCAGTGTGAAAACCTAGAATTTCTGCCTTCATTTTGTGTCATTTCAAAATAATGTTTTAGCTTATTTGTGTGTGTGTGTGTGTGTGCGTGCGTGCGTGCGTGCGTGCGTGTGTTTATCAGTATGTGTACTACATACATGCAGATGCAGCTGCCCTGGAAGGCCAGGAGAAAGCATCAAATCCTCTGAACTGGAGTTACAGGCTTTTGTGATCCACCCAGTATAGATGGGTTCCAGCCTGGGTCCTCTGCAAGCACTGCAATGCTCTTAACTGTTCTGTACACTGTGTATAAACTGCATCGCAGTTTCTTTAGCCTTTTTCCTAAACTTTCTTTTCTGGCTAGTATCATCTTTTTAAAAATTATTACTGGAATGTAAAAACCTGAGTTGACCCCTTCTCTCCACACACACTTGACTAAATTTTAAGAAACTACAAAAGAAGACTTAAAGGCTAAACATATGTTACAAAATTATTTCAAACAGGAGAGAGAGAGAGAGAGAGAGAGAGAGAGAGAGAGAGAGAGAGAGAGAGAGAGAGAGAGGCGCCATCTTTTCACCACTCAGCTTTGGCATTCTGTATTGTCACTTGGTGGTTTTCAGTGTTACTGAATTTCATATCATTAGAGTGGCCAAGGTTAGACAGAACTACAGTCCCGTTGGCAAGGATGTCAGTCAGTTCACCTCATAGACTCTTGTTATTAGAAACACAAAATAGTGTGACTACAAAGAAGTCCACAGTCAATAATGGTCTCAGCGGGAAAGCTCTCAGATATTTCCTCACGAGAAATCAGAGTGTGCTTTCAGTCAAGCACTGCTCCTCAGAGGCCGGCTGTAGTTGTGTTAGCCCCAGATCTGTAGCTCCGGGCAGGGATAAAGAGCCCCAGCCCAGGTTCTGGGCTTCTCAGCAGTATGTGGGGACCACTGATACACACACAGCCTGGCTGAACCCCACTCACATTTGCAAGTGCAGGAAGCCAGGCTGGAGTGTGAAGGGTGATATGCCATCTGTCTGACATTCTGGGAACAGGGACACTGTGGGGCAGGACAGTGATTGGCAGCCGGGAGGGCGGAGGCTGATTACGGGTCTGAGCAGGTAGTTTGGAGGGATAAGCATATTGTCTTGACTGCTGTGGATGCATAACTAGTTATCTAACTAGTTATCATAACTAGTTATCTGTCAAGTTCAGAACTGCACAGTAAGGTGAAGTTTACTGTGTATAAATTCTTTCTCAATAAGCCTGACTTTCTGACTAAAATGTTTTCTTTCTTTTTTTTTAAAGATTTATTTATTTATTTATTTTATGTATATTTTATGTATGTGGCTGTCTTCAGACATACCAGAAGAGGGCACTGGATCCCATTACAGATGGTTGTGAGTCACCAAGTGGTTTCTGGGAATTGAACTCAGGTCCTCTGGAAGAGCAGTCAGTGCTCTTAACCACTGAGCTATCTCTCCAGCCTTCATTTTTTTTTCTTTTAATGAAACTAAACATTCACACATAGGTACATGTGAACATACACATATACCCACATAAAAAAGGAGAGAGGAGGGGAGGGGGGAGGGGGAGAGGAGAGGAGAGGGCAAGAGAGGACAGGAGAGGAGAGTTCAGGAGAGGAGAGGAAGGGAAGGCGGGGTATGGAGAGATGAGTGTGGGGTGGCCCACTGATGTTCTGGGTTTATTTAGAATTACCCCGCAGAGATGGCTGAGGTCCTCTGGGAATGCTGGGCGGGACCACGAGTGCGTAGGTGTGCTTTCCTAAGAGCTGGGACTGCCCTGCCGTGGTGCGCGCTGGGTGTTGAATGGAATGTCGTGTTTTTCCCATTTTGTTTTTCCGATTAGAATGGCCTCTAGCATTTTTTTTATATTGGCAGGCCAAGTTTCCTCACCTCTGAATTGTGTTTTGCTCTGCTTTGGTTCTGTGCCCATTCTGCAAGCTTCTGCCTAGCCCAGGAGCCTTTTTCCAGCCTGCAGTGGGCTTTCCAACTGGTTTATGGCAGCTTTCATATTATGTAAGTTTTAACTTTGTGTGTAGCTGGATTTGTTGATTCATATCTTTATACTTCATGTTTTTTAAGACGTATTTTTATTTTATACGTGTATGAGTATTTTGCCTGAATATATTTATATGCGCCATGTGTATCTGATGCCCACAGGGGCCAGAAGAGGCCTTGCGATCCCCTAGAACTGGAGTGATGGATGATTGTAAATCCTGGAACCCAGCCTGGGTCCTCTGCAAGAGCAGCAAGTGCCTCCTCATGCCTTTCATCTTTGTTGTTTTGTTTGTTTGTTTGTTTGTTTGTTTGTTGAGCTAGAGTTTCTCTGTGTAGTCTAGGCCATCCTGGAACTCAGTTTGTAGACCAGGCTGGCCTCAAGCTCACAGAGATCCACCTGCTTCTGCCATCAGGACTGCGCTGCCCAGCCTGCCCCTGCCATCAGGACTGCGCTGCCCAGCCTGCCCCTGCCATCAGGACTGTGCTGCCCAGCCTGCTGCGAAGGCTCCTTTTCTGGACTCTCTGGCAGGAAGAAGCCCAGCCCTGCCTTCTTGCCATGCCAGCAGGCACTTCCCTTCCTCTTGGCTGCTTCAAGCAGCCACTAACATAGCTTTGCCTGCCTCCCTTCAGAAGTGAGTTACTTCAGACTTTACTCAGGAGGAAACCTGGCAGATGTTTGGACAGAGAACAGCACAGTTTTCACACTGGGTATGCTTAGAACTGCAATTACAATAACAGCACGTAGCCTATGTGTGTTTGCAAATGATACAATATTTGCTATGTTTGTGTTAGTCTTCATGTGAACAACTGTTTAATTTTTTTTATAAATTAGTTCAACAGTCAGTATATGTTTTCAAATGAAATGTATGTGTGTGTGATATAATTATGAGGCACCGATGGCCCCAATTGTTAACTCCACTAAGGTTCCTATGGAAATTGGTTTTGGTCCTATTTGCTGTGTGGGGCCATTTTCTACCCATCTCTGACATAGCTTGTTAGGGCCCTCTTGTTTCCCAGTGCCCTTTGTCCTGTCTGATCCAGTCTTTTCTGTCACTCAGGTACAGTTCTGTGTCTCATACTGCCTAAAGTTCACAGAAATATTCTGGTTATTCCTTGGCTGTTGTACCTATGAGAGTACCATATTGTTAGCTTGAAGAGCCCTTTTTAAATTCTTGTTCTTGGAGAGACTTCAAGGCCAGTCTGGGCTACCTAACAGGAGATAACTTTCGAGTGGGTAACTTTCAGTCTGGGCTACCTAACAGGAGATAACTTTCAAGTGGGTAACTTGCATAGGAGCTACCAGCCTACGAGCATTTCATGCTGTCAGATTTGTTTTTTGTTTTTAAAAGTTTTAAAAAAAAAAACCTTCCAATTTTTTTTACCTTATTAAAATACTGAGTTTATTTCATATGTATGTTTTGTCTCCCTGCCATCCAACATATTCTTGGGAATTGAGCCTGGACAGCACTAATCAGACACAGTAGGGAAACTTCTCACATTACATTATAAAACAGACAGCCTAAAAGAGACTTCCCCCACCGCCAGAGACCTTGAGTAGGCTCCTAGTCCGTCATCCAGAAGCAGTTCCTCCATGAGTAATCAACTTGGCTTCCACTTTGGGGAGAGAACCTCCTTTTTTTACACTTGCTTGCATGTTTGCCCAATTTTTGCCCAATGTCCTTTTGATGTTTGAGTTTTTCCCTGTTTTCTGAAGGACTCTTGACCCTTTGATCTTGGTGTCGATGGTTTTAAGTCTTTTCCGTCTTGGTTTGATTTTTGTGCATTTTTGGCTGGGTATATCTCATACAGATTTTTACACTGGGATTTTTCTTCAGGTTTTCTCATCAAAATTATCATCATCATCATCTTCCTCATCATCTTTGTCAAGTTTCACTTTTTTTTTTCTGTAGAACCTTGTTACCACCTCCAGGGGCCTATCACTTCCAGACATACTTAGGAGTTTTACATCTTCTGCATCTCCCTGTACAGCTCGTGGGTGCTGTCCACCAATGTGCGCAGGCCCTGAACCACACTCTAACCTTAAGACCACAGGGTATTGTAATCTCAGAGCCCCTGAAGGAAACTTGGGTGTACAGACATGTTCACAGTTGCCGTTGTGACTTTAACTGGATGGCCTTCATAGTTCACTGCTTCTGACTCTATGACATATAATTTGTCTTTTGCCTCTACCTGAAGCTGACCATTCCTAATGATAACCGGTGCTCATTTTCATCATTACCCAGTTGAAAATGTAACCTCTGTCAGCCTTTAGGTCACAGCTGAAAAGGTAGTTCTGGAGCCTCAGAGGGCTCAAGTCCATCAAGTATTCTACAAGGTGGAAGTGAACACTTCGGTGTAAGAGAAGATGGAAAAACTGCCTACTCCTCCTCAGAACAGACATGCAGGACGGAATCACGCCAAACCCAGGTGCTTTTATTACTTACCCTTGTTCTTTGACAGTTTTACACACGCACATAAGGCATGCATGCATGCTAGTGTGTAGTTTTTGCATCTTGATCCAGTCAGGTAGCCGTAGCCGTGTGAACTCTGGGCCCTCGCTATTCTACTCCGTTGATCTGTGTTTGACTTGTGTGCTCAGGCATGGCTGTTTTTATTACTGTGGCTCTGCAGCATAACCTGAAGTCAGGGTGGCAGTGCCTCCTGCTGGACTATTTGTGTTCAAAACTGTTCTGGGTATCCTTGGTCTTTTGCACTTTCGTGTAAATCTTAAGATAGACTTTTCTGTGTCTGTGAAGAATGGCCCTGGAATTCTTATTGGAACTGCATTGACTCTGTCGATTGCATTTGATAGGGTGGCCATTTTCACAATATTAGTTCTTTTTATCTGTGAACATGGAAGGTCTGTGCATCTTCTAATGGTTTTGATTGTTTAGTTGGTTTTGTTTTTGTTAATGATGTTGTTTTTTCTATTTCTTTGATGTTTAAAATTTTTCACTATAGATGTCTTTCTTATCTTTGATTAAGTTTATTCCAAAGTTGGTGTTCCCTCTTGTTATTGTTCTTCGTCCTCTCCCCTCCTCCCTCCTCCTTCCTCCTCCTCCTTCCACCTCATCCTCAGTGTTATAAATGGAATTTTTCCTGACTTTTTATTTTATTGTATCATCAGTACACAGGAAGACTGCTGATTTGTGTGTTGACTTTGTGTGTCTTGCCTCAGTACACAGGAAGACTGCTGATTTGTGTGTTGACTTTGTGTGTCTTGCCTCAGTACACAGGAAGACTACTGATTTGTGTGTTGACTTTGTGTATCTTGCCACTTTCAAGAAGTTTCTTTGAGGGCTCCTTAGGGTCTTGTTTATCTGTAGACAGGGAGACTTTGACAATGATTTTTTTTCTACTGTGTATTTTTAACTTCCATCTCTTGCTTTATTTCTCTAGCTAAGACATTAAGCACTGTATTGAACAGGAGTGGAGAGAGTAGATATCCTTGTCTTGTTCCTGATCTTAGTGAGAATGCCTTAAGTTTTGCTCTAATTGTTTTCAGGCTGACTATAGGCTTTTGTCTGTAGTCCTAATTATGTTAGAGTGTCCGTCCTCTTTGCCATGACGCTTCATGACCTTTATCTCGAAGGGTATTAGATGTTGTCAGAGCCCCGTTGCGTATCTGTTGAGGTGGTGTGACGCGGGGCGCCGCCTCGCCGAAAAGGAGAACGCCACGCTTCAGGATTCTTCTGGCAGCATTTTTATTACAGCTCTTTTAGTGTTACAGCTCTCTTAGATGGTAGTGAGGCGAGGGACCCCAAGCCCCAAAAGCTTATGGCTTATATAGCGCTTTAGGAGATGTGCCGCACACTCATTGGCTCTTATGATGTCGCCAAATTAGCATACTGATTTTCGCGCCTTGCGCAGGCGCACATTCAAGCAAGGCTCACAAGAAGAACCAGGAAGCAGGAAACCGGCGCCATCTTCCGATGGCGGACGCGGCTCCTAACATCTGCCCCTTTTTTATTAAATTGCTGCAACAATTTTCCAACTGTTATTTCGCCGATCAAGCCCACTGTTCTAGCAGTAAGGCGTTCAAGGCAGTTAAACAGTTGTGAGACCCTCCACACTTATCTCCCGTGCAATGGGAACCCGAGCCCTGGGAAGTGTGGAGGACTACCACTCAGGATTCCTGGTGCAATGGGAACACGAGCCCTCAGGGTATCCCATTGAATGATAGTGTCTCATTGTTTAAGCATATTCAACCAAGCTTGAGGGGATGTTCCCTGCTCTAAGGCAAGCAGTGCTTGAGTGATAAGTACTTTATCTCTACGATGTTGTTTTTTAAATTTGCAGAGCAACCAGAGTGTGATCAGCACTCCCCCAAAGATCATACAGCCAAACATTCCTACCCCCACCCACTCCTTAAAAAAGGAGAAGGCGGACATGAGCCAGGAAGTGAAGTCTTCAACATCAATCGGGTTTATTCTGGTCCCATTCAAAACAGCAATCGTGAGCAGGAGTTCTTCTTGTAGCTCCTCAGCCTGTTGTGACCAATTTCCTTGTAAAAAATTAGATAATTTAGTACTTTCTGTAAAAGACTCATTGTTATATTTCAAGGGTGTGACACACATGTGTTTAGTATGACTTACATAGCTTACTTGAAGAATATCAGCAATTTCTTCCATTTTGCTTTGTAATAGATCTATTCGCTGATTAGCAAGCAGTATCCCAGAAATCAAATGGCTATTCATTTTATGCTGTTTTACCATAGCATCTGCCGAGGCATTCACTATATTATTTATTGTTTCTGCTGCTTGAACTTGATTGGCTAGGGCAATACCCGCAGTCACCGCTGCAGCAGCCAACATTGCAACGGCCGTCACAATGGCCGCCGTGATGCCAAAATCTCTCTTTTCTCTAATTAAGGAGATTATTGGAAATTTATCGGGATCGGCATCCACCGGTATAGGGACAAAGGTCGGAACCCGCACCAGCAGTGCTAAAGATGCGGACCCATTCCAGCATTCTGTCAAATGGCAGGTGACATTCGCACAATCTAATATGCTGCTTTTATTTTTAAATTCTGCTAAAATAAAAAAGAAGGGAGCCGAAACACAAACTGCTGCCCTTTTGGCTGAATAATTTGCCAACAAGTTATTATATTTAATATCATTCAATATCACTGGTGTAGTATTAGTTCTGGTTGCTGATACATTCCAAATGTCATGTTGTGACTCACCTAGAGTTGCAAAGGCTGATAAACTGGTAGCAGCCCCCGCTAAATTTGTCAACACCCATTGATAAAATGGCCATTCGTTTACCTTCCCTGTTTTATTTCCTGTCATAGCCATCCTTTTTAGAGGTGGCGATAAGGTGAAGCCTCGAGATACTTCTACCTTAGGCATCCTTTTAGATTGGCAGTGCGTAAACACTGGTGGAAATGACTGATCTGGAGGGCACCATGGCCACACTCTGACATTAGTGGCATTATTGGTTTGCCAATATGATCGTTCAAGTATGGTTACCTTACTTTTTAGCAATAATGTAGTGATATTCACAGGGGACTGTTTTTTATTAGATGTATTTCCACTGGCCTCAGATTGTCCTGCCACTATGTTATTGAGTACCTCGAGCAGGACACCAGTGCCTATTTGGGAATCTCCAAGTGGATCAATCCAGTGTCCCAATGTAGCATTGCGAAGTACAACGCATGGGGTCTCTGCCCTGTTTGTTATGGTGAAACACAAGGTATCATTTAATCTAAATTTTGATGCATTATACTTCACAGTCTCTTTGTTTAAAGGTATGGCACATGGTGCCTCCAGCTGACAGCTCGATGATGTAAACATTGGCAGTACTTTAGAGTGGGAATGTACTGGGATGGGAACTGGCCATGATCTTACCACAGCCCACAATGGTATACTTATCGCTCTCTCAAGCAGGCAGATCATCAGCAGGATCTTTAGCATTTTCTTCAGGGGTTGGTGAGTCCTCTTTCACAGTTCTGGTCAGTCTGCTTGGTATCCAGATTGGATTTTCTTGATCCTGTGGGAAAAACAGATAGCTCCCCGGGATCTCACTAAAACTGGATCTGGGCCCTTCCATTGGTTAGTTAAGATATCTTTCCATTTAACATATTCTTTTTGAGGACTTTGAGCCACATGTCTGTCAGCAGCAGATTGTCCATCAGAATCCAGATTTAAAAAATTTAAGGTAAATAGGGCTAGGGAGATAGATGTCTTAGGTCCCATGTTGGGGCCTATTCCTCCCTTTTGTTTTTGTAAATAAGTTTTCAACGTGCCATTGGCACGTTCCACAATCCCTTGTGCCTGAGGATTATATGGCAAGCCAGTTAATATGACGGACACCAAGCCTCAGACAAAACTGTTGAAAAGTTTTAGATGTATAAGCTGGTGCATTATCAGTCTTCAGCTGAAGGGGCTTGCCCCAAGCAGCCCAGGCTTCAAGACAGTGAGTAATAACATGTGACACTTTTTCTCCCGCAAGGGGGGTGGCATGAATGATGCCAGAGCATGTATCCACAGATACATGAATAAATTTTTGTTTTCCAAAGGCATTGCAATGTGTAACATCCATTTGCCAGATATGAAGAGGTTGCAGACCTCTGGGATTGACCCCTATAGATGGAGAGGGTCTGAATTCTGCACAGGAGGTACATTTCAGAACAATATCTCGCGCTTCTGCACGAGTTAAATGAAACTTTAATCTTAGGGTATTAGCTGGTACATGATAGAGTTTATGGAATTCAACTGCGCCTTCTAATGGCGAACTTACCCAATATAGGTTTTTAGTGGCTTTATCAGCAATAGCATTAGCTTGAGACATAGGCCCAGGAAGCAATGAATGTGCTCTCATGTGTTGAATAAAAAATGGGTGACACCTATTGCGAATATGGTGTTGAATATCTTTAAATACCTCAGCAACCATGCTTTTAGGGTGGATAAAATCAGCCACTTCTAATTGTTTAACAGCTCCTACAACATAATTCGAATCTGAAATTATGTTTATAGGCTCTGAAAATCTTTGCAACACTATCGCTACAATAGCACATTACACCTAGGACACATTCCAGGCACCTTTGGACGATTGTTATTAGTAGTGCCAGGTGCTCTACATTGTCTTTGTATGTGTCCCAGCTTTCCACACCTGAAACATTTAACATTAGAGGTCCTCTGAGCCGCTAAAACAGCAGCTGCCAATCCAGCATTAGATAGAGGTCCTCCTATTTCTCTACAAGCCTTCATCCATGCATTTAGTCCTTTTCCTTTCCATGGTGTAATAGCATTTCTGCACTCTCTAGTACACTGTTCAAAAATTAGTTGTTCTATGAGAGGCATGGCCATCTCAGGATCTCCAAAAATCCTTCCTGCCGCCTCCATCATCCTAGCCACATAGTCTGAGAATGGCTCAGTGTTCCCTTGGATAATTTTTGTCAAGTTTCCTGAAACCTGTCCTTTGTTAGGTAGGCTTTTCCATGCTTTTACAGCTGCCTTATTAATTTGCTCATATACTTCTACAGGGTAGGCCGTTTGATTGATAGCCCATTGTCCTTGTCCTGTAAGCATATCAAAGTTCCATTGTGGATGCCCCTGAGCTAAATTTTGTCTTGCCTGTGAAGCACAAAATTCTTGAAAAATAGATTTCCAATCTAGATACTGTCCCATAGTCAGGCAAGCCTTAACAGTATTATACCAGTCATCTGGTGTCATGGCACTGACCACAAGTCTTTCTATTAATGCCTGAGTAAAAGAGGCATTGATTACATAAGTCTGTACTGATTCGGCTAGCGCTTTTAATTGTTTTAAATCTAGCTGTGAATGTTGCCTGGTTTGGTTAGCATCTTCCCATACAGGAAAGGCTACTCTTATCTTTTTTCTCTCCTTAGCTGTAATAAGAGAATTGGACGGCAGTCTTTCCTGTCTCTCTTTTGGTTTTTTCTTTTTAACTCTAACTACTTCCTCCAATGGTGGGGCAGATGGGCCATACCCCGGTGCATAAGGCAAATCCAGCCCGTATCTTTCAGACTCATAACGAGCTGCTTCTCTATCTAACTCTGCCTGTTCCTCAAGATCTAACACACTATCAGAGGATGAGGTGTCGGTATCCTCTGTATCTTCTTCGTCCCCCGAGGACGTCTCCTCAGAGGCGGAGTCATTAATTCTTAAATTCTGAAACTCAGTTAACACTGGGTACAACTTTTTCTTAGGCCCTTTCTGTTCCACTTTTGTAGCTACTTCTTTTTTAATTTCTTCTTTTTTCTTCATTCTATTCTTAGCGCTCTTTTCCTTTTCTGCTTCTGATAGGCTATCCTGGTGTTCTGCCAAAGCTTTTTGTCCCTCTCTTACCTTATCTTGGCATTTTGCATCCTCTATACAGGCTCTAACCATTTTGTACAGCGGCCATGTGCCTGGTCTTAACTTTCCCTTCTCCTTTTCATTAATCAAATCTCCGCCGAGCTTGCCCCAGGAGCCCTTTGACAAGGACCCCGTGGATACAAACCAGGGAGCTACTCTATCCACATCTCGCAGAAAATTACACAACACTTTCTCGGGAACCTTTAAACCACCTGCATTGCTGAGAGAAGCGGCTTCATTTGGTGGTTACCCATACTGCTTAGAGGGAACGAATTTGCACAGTTATCTACCTGTGACTTACAGCTCCTGAATACACGGAGGGCAAGTACACTCCTTCCCTTGTGTATGGCAGTTAAGACAGAAGCAGAGCACAAGAACTACCATGGCCCAAACGGGGATAGCAATAGCAAAATAGACAGGATCCACCATACCTTGCAGAAAAGCGTCTAGACCTCTCGCGCGGCCAGTTCTGAATCCTCTGTTGAGCTAACAGGGTCCCTCGAAACTGGATAAAACTCCGAGACGTTCGGCTTCGTCTCCCGGGTTTCGGCACCAGTTGCGGGGCACCGCCTCGCCGAAAAGGAGAACGCCACGCTTCAGGATTCTTCTGGCAGCATTTTTATTACAGCTCTTTTAGTGTTACAGCTCTCTTAGATGGTAGTGAGGCGAGGGACCCCAAGCCCCAAAAGCTTATGGCTTATATAGCGCTTTAGGAGATGTGCCGCACACTCATTGGCTCTTATGATGTCGCCAAATTAGCATACTGGTTTTCGCGCCTTGCGCAGGCGCACATTCAAGCAAGGCTCGCAAGAAGAACCAGGAAGCAGGAAACCGGCGCCATCTTCCGATGGCGGACGCGGCTCCTAACAGTGTGATTCCTGTCTTTGACACCATGTATGTAATGGATTGCACTTACTTACATATGTCAAACCATTTCTAGAATAATGCACCTCTGGAATAATTGCAATTTGATCTTAGTGAATGATCGCTTTGATAATCTTGAATTCAATTTACACGTATTTTATGGACAGTTTTTTTCGTTTATGTTCAGCAAGGAGATCAGTGTGTAAGTGCCTTGTCTCGGTCGTATCTTTCCCTAGTTGTGGGATTAGTGTAATACCGTCTTCATTAAGAGTCTGGAAGCATGCCTCTCTTCTCTATTTTATGAAATAATTTGAGCAGATGTTGTTAGTTCTTTTTTGAAACTGGTAGAATTCTGGAACACATTCATTGTGGTCCTTGGCTTTTTTTTCCCGATAGGCTTCATCTGTTGCTGGTTATAGATCTGTTTAAATTATTTTGTGTTTGTTTGATTTTGTTAGGTCATATGCATCTAAAAATGCATTCGTTTCTTTTAGATTTTTTTCCCCAAATTAGTGGAATATAGGTTTGTAAGATATGATCCCTATAACGGTTTTAATCTCTAATGTCTGCTGTTACTCTCTGACTTTATCTATTTACATTTTTCTCCCTTTAGTCAATTTGACTAAAAGTTTGTCAGGCTCCCTTAATTTTTCAAAAACCCAACTCTTTGTTTTACAGTTCTTGGTATTTTTTTTTCTATTTCTAGTTCATTAATCTCTGTTCTGATCTTCATTAATTCTCCCTATTTAGTGCTTTGGGTTTGATTTGTTTTTGGTTTTCCATGGCTTTAGGGGCACTTAATAGTCACTTATTTGAGATCATTCTGTGGGTTTTTTTGTTTGTTTGTTTTTGTTTTATTTTTTAGTGCAAGCATTTGATGCTATGAACTTTCTTCTCAGAATTGCTTTTATTGTATCCTATAAATTTTGGTATGTTATATTTTACTTCCATTCAAATTCTAGGAATTTTTTTTTATTTCCTCAATTTCTTCCATGACCTATTTATTGTTCTATGTATTCATTGTTAAGCTCTCAGAGCTTGGATTTTCTGTAGTTTCTCTTGGTTTAGTATTGAGGCTTACCAGTTGTACTCACATAGAATACTGGATGTTGTTTTGATTTTCCTGGATTTGTTGATCTTGTATCCTAACACATGATCCATCCGGACGAGATTTTATGACCTGCTGAAAATTATGTGTATTCTTTAATATTCAGGTAGAATTTTCCAAAGGTCATTTTTAGATTCATTTGCTTTATAATTTCATTTAACTGTAATGTTTTTGTTTGTTTTGTTTTTGGTTTTGGTCCAGATGACCTGTGTGCTGGTAAAAATGAAGCATTGAAATCTCCTAGCATTTCCTCTGTTGGGGTTACTCTGTGGTTTTTGTATCTAGTAGTACTTGTTTTTTGAAATTGGGTGTACCTGTGTTCGTCTCATAAGTATTAAAACTTATGACACCCTCTTGATGGGTATTAGTGACCTTTCTTATCCTTCTGACTGGTTTTCTTCTGAAGTCAGTGTTGTCAGGTATTTGAATACCCACGCCTTCTTGTTTACAGTAGAAATGTGTCTTAGTGGCCAGTGATGATGTGTCCTGCTGTCACTAGGTTATTGAAGGTGGACTTAGAGGTGGGGTTTTCCAACACACCTGGAATCATTTCTGCCTCAATTTCATTGGATAGTTTCACTGGGTATAATAGGCCGGGTGGGTAGTTGTGATCTGCCTGGGCCTGCTGGGCCTTCGGGGGTTTGGAGCTGAGGTAGGATGCAGTACCGTTGGACAGTGGCCGAAAGACTGATGGTCTCTGGCCTTGTAACTCCCTCTAACTGTACCAGATGCTATTAGCTGTAACTCCCTCTGACTGTACCGGATACTATTAGCTGATGGCTCCCTTGCTTATTCTGTGGCTGAAAATCACTGGTCTCTTTCCTCTTTATTTCTCTGTGCTTTATTTTTACTTTATAAATCTCTACACTTTATTAAATGCCGTATCTGTATAACTCTATTACTGTTCTGTGCTTCATTAAGTGCTGGGGAGACTTAACTCTGACTGTTCTGTGCTCTATTAAACAACGGGGAAACAGCTCTTTGTTAACTCTTTATGACCATCCTGTGCTTAAAAACTTAACTCTTTATTATTTGTATTCTGTAAGCTCCAATATCTGGTAACTAACACATGCAGTGAGGGATTAGGTAAAAGATTTGTTGCTAGCACTCCCTTCTCTGGCCAGGCGGCCAGCAGTCTCTCCCTGGCCAGGCTGGTTAACTGAACCAGAGAGGAAGAGAAGGAAAAGAATTAAAATTCTTTACATAGGCAAATATCCACAGACACAGATACATTCACACATACACATTCTGGCCAGGCCCAAATGCCTGCTTCATCCATTCCACAGTATTCATGCATACATACACATAGAAACAGACATACGTGGATGGATGGATGGATGGATGATGCATGGATGGATGGATGGATGGATGGATGGATGATGGATGGATGGATGGTGGAGAACCCCCAAGCCAACACATTGTCTTTATTTCTTTTTTTCCTGGCCTTTTTATAGACAAAAGTTCTTAGAAAATTATCTCATAGATAAAATGTTACACAAAAGGGGCGTTACAGAAGGATGTTGATGCTAAAAGTTCAAAGCCGTGTTTCATTCTGTAAGCTCATTGTACGTTCAGAGTTTCACGTGGCCCTGCCTTACCATAGTGAACACCTGTGGCCTCGTCCTTGGACCCGAATACTTTTCCTTGGACACACGTTTGTCCTAAGCCTAATTTTCTCTTTAGTGTAACCATGAAGCTCACTGTGACCATTGCGTATTATACAGCCTTCACTCACTGTTACGAAGGAGGGTATACATTCTATTCTTGATTCTAAGTTTATTACACCTTTCTAGTAAAAACAACTAAAACCACTTCTTAAAACTTTCTTCCTAAGATTATTTGTATCAAATCAGGAACTCTATAAAATCATAATTCATGTAAACAGCATTAATTCATGAAAATTCGTCTTTACATTGATCTGCAGAAAATCTGCTCAACAGGGTGGGCTAGTGCCCAGGGGTTATTATATTAATTTAATAGTGACAGGAAAGGCATATTAGCTGTAAGAAGCAATCCTGAGATGAAGTCTCTTTGGTACCTTGTCTCGTAGAGCTCCCCCATCGCAGACCATGCAAAAATGGTGGGCCACCTTCAGGAAGGCCCACTAGCCTGGGCCTTTGCTAAATGGCTCTTGACAGTGATCCTTTAGAACTGGAAATAAATCTTTCCAGGATTAATATGTTTCCCCTAAGTTATCAGCTGTTACTCTGGTAAGTCTTTCCATGTAACTTGTCCCTTCTCCCCTGCAGCTCTCAGGACCCTTTCTTTACTCAGTGGTTTTAGTATTTTAACTATAATACATTGTGGGAGGTTTGTTTTCTGGTCCTGTCAATTTGGTGATATGCAGGGCTTTTTACACACACACACACACACATATATAAATGGATATATCTTTCTGTAGATTTGGGAAATTTTCTTTTATGGTTTTATTCAAAATACTATCAATGCCTTTGGCCTGGAGTTCTGTCCTTCTTCTCTGCCTATAATTCATAGCTTGGCTTTTCCATGGTACTGCCAAGTTCTTGCATATTTTGTTCATGAGTTTAAAAGAAATTATCATTTTCTTTGAGTGAGTCTGTTTCTATACTTCTATACCCTGTCTGCAATGTTGATGTTTTGTTACTGAGGCTTCCCACTGACCCCCCCACCGGCCCCCTACTGACCCTCCCACTGACCCCCCCACTGACCCCCCACTGACTCCCCACTGACCCCCCATTGACCCCAGTGACCTCCCCACTGACCCCCCATTGACCCCAGTGACCTCCCCACTGACCCCAGTGATCCCTCTATGCCTTGCTACATTTGTTTGCATTATATTTAGTCTTTTCTTTATTGAATTTGATTTACAATTTCTGATTGTCCTTATTCCCTCATCCAGCTGTTTATTTTCATTTTCCTAGCCCTTAGTCATCTTATTCTTCTTCTTTTAAAGTTAATTCCAGTATCTGTGCCCTCTCGAAGGCTTTGAACAAATTTAGCGTGTTTACAATTGTTCTTTGGAATTGTGTGTCTTGAGTTTTTGTCTAATTGTTCTCCTGGGGGACCTTGGCTGCGGGGTTGGTGGTTTTGGCAGGGAATGTATTATCTTGTTTTGTCTTACTGTTTGTATTTTTGCTACAAGACTTAAACATCTCAAGTTAGGATATTGGTTGTCTTTTAATGTGAATTTATGTCCCAGATTTTAAGGCAGGGCCACATTCTGGGACAGATGCTCTGGGGAGTCTTTGACGTAGGGTCTCCTACTAAGCCTGATGGCTGTCCATGTGGCCAGCAGGCCCTAGAGATGCTCCTGTCTTTATTTCCCAGTGCTAGGCTTACAGGTGCATGATGCTGTGCCTAACTTTTTTTTTTTTTAAATATGGGGCTGGGCGGTGGTGGCGCACGCCTTTAATCCCAGCACTTAGGAGGCAGAGGCAGGGGGATTTCTGAGTTCAAGGCCAGCCTGGTCTACAGAGTGAGCTCCAGGACAGCCAGGGCTACACAGAGAAACCCTGTCTCGAAAAACAAATACAAAAACAAAATATGGGTACTTGGTACCTAAACTCAGATCTTCTTGTTTGCCCAGCAAGAAGTTACTGATGAGGCTGTCTTCCCAGCTCCCACAACCCATTTTATTAAGAAGGAATTGAACATAAAGGCTGCCTTCTATAGCTTTCAGCTCCCAACAGAATTGGCATTCTGTTTATCTGAGGTTATTATTGGTGTTCTGAGTATCTGAGGGCCTTAGAGAGGCACCCACAAACAGCCTAAAAACAAGCCAGCAGGAACTTTATTATCTTAGAAGTCTGGAATAAAACTAGATTTCCCTGGGAGTGCTAAAGCATAAAACTCAAAGCCAAGTTATGCAGAGGTCTCCCAAGGAGGTGAGAATGCTCCCAGGCTGACGTCCGAGATGGAGCGAGCGGCACACAGAGCACGATCGAATGTGCCAACCGGGAGCTCAGTACCAGGAAAGTCTACCCAGAATGTGCTGGAAGACGTCAACAACGCTGGTGTTTTATGAGACCACCCCTTAGATTCCCTTTCCTTCCGGGAGCTTAGACCAGCACTAGACACACTGTTGTGTAACCTTGACCCTTCCTTGTCTAAAGGGGCGTCAGGGCTAGAAGGCTCTGAGGACTTCGTGGAAGTTATGATCTCCACCTCTCCCGGGTGTCAGTAGACAGGCGGTTCATCCACTTCGTCCTTCCTGTGTATTCTCTTGCAGGTCATAGAAGAGGTTTTATTTTTATCGACAGATTCTAAGCCAGTGAGTGACAGCCTGTTACGCGTTCTCGTGCAGTTGTGTGGGAGTGGGAGGGGTGGGCAGCAAAGGCTGTTTTAGTAAACCAGGAAAGAAGAAGGAAGTGTCAGCAGGGGTGGAAGCACGGAACAGGATTGCTGTGTGCAAGGAGAGAGCAGCAGTTCAGACATGTCTGAGCTGGAGAGATGTGAAGAACTCTGCTCTGCTGTGCCTTCTGAAGGTGGCCTTCCTTCCTCATTCCCTGCAGTCAGGAATTCAGCAGAGAGCCAGGGCTGGGAGTGGGTATGTGTGGCTGTGGCTGAGGTAATTGGAGCTGGAAGTATCTCTGAGCCACTCAAGCCGGATGTCTCTATCCCATCAGCCCTTGCTCTTTGCTGATAGCTCTTGGCTTCTTTGAAGGTCTTAGAAAGCTCTGTGCTGGAGACCTGCTATTTAAAGGTGACTGAGCCTGAGGTGTGGTAAAGAGACACCGAATGAGGTAGCAGAGGAGTCACGGAAGCCGAGACAGATGTCCTGTGAGGGGGAGGGGCAAGTGCTCAGCCACACTGCCGCTGCAGGCTGGAGGACAGTCTTAAAATCAACTGCTAGGTTGTTAAACGAGGAGATGTGGAATTCTGAAAAGGATTGGGCAGGGAAACTTGGATGGATATTTGAACAGTGGAAGTGAACAGCCAACCTATTGTACTTCTGAAGGTATAAATCAGCTTGCAAGTAATATAAGCCCATCTTCTGTTCTTGTAAATGAGTGAGGCCTACTGCCTCACACAACTGCACAGATATAGGGCTGATTTTCAGTGCAGTGGACCCAGGGGCTCACATAGACCACTAGCTGCCTCTGTCTCCCGGCTCTGCCTTCTGTGCACCAGAGGGGCCCCCAAGACTTACTTATCTCCCAAACAAACAGCGCTAATGGAAAGAGCCTCTCCTTCCTAGCATGTATACAGATTTTACTAGCTTATCTGCACACCCCTAATATACAACACAGAGGTCAGAACACAGCAGGTACATATGCTGACAGTCACCTGTCCACCTCTGGAGCAAGGGCAGGCGAGAAGCTAGCCTCGTCTGGGTCCTGTGAATGGGGTCAGCTAGTTTCCCAAAGGAAAAGGAAAATGTTCCCAGAAAGAGGAGCTAACAGAGGCTCACTGTGCCGTAAGAAGAAGCCTTTGGTCCAGTGCATTTGAGCACGTGCATAGGTTCTGCACATGCATAGGTTCTGCACACTGTCCTGGGGCACAGAGGAAACATGGTCCTATGTGCTGGGGCAGCTTTGAGGAGCACTGTCTAGTTCTTACGCTTGGGAAGGGTTATACTTACCCTTTCTGAGTGTTCTGCTATTCATTTATAGAGTTAAATAACAACTAATCTTGAGGACAGATTTGGGCCAATGAGCTTAGTATTTAAAACTCAAACTATGGTATCACATTGTCAGAAGGTAGAAAATGATATTATTTTTGATAGCATGAAGGCCTTTTTGAGAAACTGTGTCTCTTTGTTGAGTCTGCCCATGATCCTACAGCCATGTTGGATGCCATGCATTTCCTCAGTCACATCTGTCTTCTTGTCTCTGCCTTCATCCACCTGCTTTTCTTTCTACCCAGGACCTAGACTTGTCTTTTAAGTGACAGTGTTCGATTTGGTGAAGATATTGGCAGCTTCTCTTTAATGAGGTCTAACTTACATATATTGAAAGTCACCTGGGTGTCCTCTGCCCCCACCATCAATACAATGAACTCTTTTGTTGTCCTCAGAGGTAACCCTTCCCAAGTCCGGGGCCAGGAAAACACAGGTTAGGACTTGTTCTTACATTCTTGTATCCGTTTCTTAGTTTTTAGATTTTTTTCATTTGTCTTTTTATTTTTAATGCTTGAGCACATACAGCTTTTACCCATCCTCCCTGTCTGTCGGCACTGCAATTCCAGTTTGTTACTGACTCATTTTTCTTGACACTGAATAGTTGTTGTTAGCCTGTCGAGCTACATATATTGGTGATTTCTGATCAGATGATTTCAGATGCCTGCAATATGAAGCACGAGTCCTTTGTGCCCCTTAAAAGAGTTTTGAGGATTTTAAGCAAGTAAGGTACTTACCATCAGTTTGACCCTTTGGAAACTTGTTTTGACTCTCTCGTGGGTGGGGTAGAGCGACCTTTACCCTGCAGCTGATTGCACAGCATTCTGAGGTGTGCTGTGTCTTGAGCAGCCTCTGCATCCAGGGAAGGCGCTCAACCCTAGCTGCAGAAACTGTTCTCGCCTGTGGCATCCTGGGACTGCTGGGCTGTCTCAGTGGTGCTGTTTCTCCTGCCAGAGGTTACTCTCGAACAAGGTTGACGTCATATCTCCAGTGCCCAGACTGCAGGTCAGCCGGAGGCTTCAGGGCCCCTGAGGCAGGTTTGTGAAGCCCCGCCCAAGA
Organism: Grammomys surdaster; assembly: GCF_004785775.1. Classification (NCBI taxonomy): domain Eukaryota; kingdom Metazoa; phylum Chordata; class Mammalia; order Rodentia; family Muridae; genus Grammomys; species Grammomys surdaster. The sequence continues at coordinate 3,075,259 of NW_021604686.1, read as the reverse complement.
GCAGTCTGCTTCCAGCGATCCTGTAACCAGCTCCAGCCACGTCTGCGTTTTCCCATCTCTTTCTTCTCATTAAGACCACAAGCTCAGTCTGTTCTCCTTCTCTTTGTCAGTCTGGATTCTTTTATTCATTTTTAAAGGTTTTTGAGATGGGGGCATAGAAAGATGGCTCAGGAGTTTAGGGCACTTGTTTCTCTCTCAGAGAATCTTGGTTTGATTCCCAGCACCCATATGGTGGCTCACAACCATCCCTAACTCCAGTTCTGGGGGATCCGACACCCTCTTCTGACCTCTAGTCACCAGGTATGACACATGATACACATGCATACATGCAGGCAAAACACTCATACACATAAAAATCCATACATCTTTTTTTTTTAAGGTTTAGACAGAATCATATGTAGCCCAGGCTAGCCTTGAAGGTGCTAAGTCGCCAAGAGTGAGCATGGACTGTCTGATCTTCCTTCTTCCCACATGCTGGGATCACAGATGTGGACACCATGCCTGGCTTCAGTCTGGAATTGATTCCAAGCACAAAGCCTCGGTGATCAGAGGCTCACCCAGTTTGTTCCCCTTTCACCAGCTCCCACAATCCTCCTGCTCTTGCTTTCTTCTCTGTGTGTGCAGGATGCTTCCAGAAGTTGTTCAGTCTTAAGTTGTTTATAACAAGAGTAGAATTTTAACCCTCTTAGTCCTCTTAGGCAGGAATGGCTCGGCAGCTTTTCTCCTAGTTTCCCTTTTAAAACCAACTAAGTGAAACTGCAGACTGAAAGGCCTGTGGGAACGATCGTCATATGTCACCATGCTAGGCTGCATCCTTCAGATATACTCAAGTTCATAAATAAACAAGGGACAGAACTTCTAGTGATGTAATGAGCGTAGGCAGTGCTTATAGTATCTGCTACATTCACACACGTAGGACAGAGACATGTGCATTTGCTAGACCACAGAGTCATGATCTGTGGTCTAGCAAAATCCAAGGAAGGATGAGCCTGGCTTTGACCAAAGTTCTTGATCTATAAGGGATACAGGACACAGGATACATGGGAGAAGCTTGCCTGCAGGCACAAGAACAGAGTTTACTGAGGATGAGTCTAGGGGTTACGAGTAACAGTGGGCTGTGAGTAGCCTTGCTCTTCCTTTGTATGCAGTATGCAGTATTGGTGTGTGCATCGATGCGGGGGGCGTGTCAATTTGTGGGTGTGCGTCAATGTGGGAGCGTGCACCAATGCGTGGGCATACACCAATGCGGGGGTGTGCATCAATCCGTGGGTGCACATTTGCAGTTAGAAGGCAGAGGTCAACCTTGAGTGGTATTCCTTAGGAGCCATCCAGTTTATTTTTGAGGCAAGATATCTTACCGGGTCCTGGTTTTGCCGTAGGCTAGACCGCTGGCCAGCCAGCCCAGGAGTCTTCTTGCCTACTAATTGCTAGCACTAGGATTATAATGTATCATTGTGCCTAGCTTTTTATGTGGATCTAAGGGTCAAATTGCTAGACAGCCCCTAATTGTTAGACAGCCCCTAATTGTTAGACAGCCCCTAATTTATACATTTTTGAATGGTTAAAAAGCACTGAGAAAGGAATACTATATCGTGAGATGTGAAAAACTGTATACAGTTCTGATTTCAGTGTTCGTGGTAAGACCTGGTTGGCTGCTTTCCCACACCACAGGCCTGAGTTCATCTGGGGCCTGGAGGCTGCATGGCCCACACTCCTAAGATATTTACCCTATACAGAGAGGAATCTGTTGATTTTTGATCTAGAGACTCCGTGACTTAATGTCTCAACAGAGATTGTAAGGGAAGATGAGAAAAGACAGGGAAAAGTCCGCAGGACAACGGGACACAGCTGCCCACGTCACAGAGTAAGGATGGTATCCTGGCCATGCCACAGTGTGCAGATGGCATTTGGATACCTGGTCACAAAATGAAGGACTGGAGGAAAATGCCAGAAGACAGGGAAATGTGATATTGCCAAAGACATTTGATAACAAGGAGTTGTTAATTTTTAAAGATTTGGCTTTGTGGTTATGTTTTTTAACTTTTTATCGATCCTTTGTGAATTTCACATCATGCACCCCAATCCCACGCACCTCCCTATCCCTCTAAATCCTCCCCCTACCCTTTGCAACCTCCCCTCCCCCAAAATATAAATTTAAAAAACTTTCACCATGGGAGCTGTGGTGTGTCACACAATGTACTCTTTGCCCCAAACAGCTTTGCTTGTGAATGTTCATTGCAATGAGTCACTGTTCTGGTTCCAGGCCTCTGGCTTCTGCCACACATCAATACTGGGTCTTCTCTGTGACTGCTCAGATACCCTGCTCCCTGTGTCATGGAGATTCTGTAGCTTTGGTTATCCCAGAAGTTCATAGATGAGGTAGATATTGGTGTGGGCCAACTCACATCCTTGGATCTGAGCCTGGGTTGGTCAGCCCACCAGCTCTCCAGTGCCCCACCCCCAGGACCAGCTCTCCCCCCCACTCCCACACCACCACAGCCAGCTTTCTAGTACTGCCTAGGCAAGGTGCAGGGCCAGCTCTCCAGAGGGCTGCACTGGGGAGGAGCAGGGAGCCTCATCATACAAAGGGTTCATAAAGTGGCCAGTGTTAGCACAGTCTCTCTGATATTTCAGAGTGCCATGTTTGGTGTACTTTATCTTGATGAGCGAATAGTTGATTACTGTATCTGACTCCGTGAACCTGCCCTAGCCTACGACGACACCATCGGAGCCAACTGTCCACTCTATGATGCTCAGCGGCAGCGCCAGAGCCTGAGCTGCACACATGGCCCATCTGCAGTCCACGCAGTCCCACCCCCCACGCCGCCACAGCAGCTTGTGGTTATGTTTTTAGAGACCTTAGCTTTGAAGAAATACATCCTGCAATTTTTACAGATATCTGTCTTAGCTTCAGAATGCTCCAGGGGAGTGGGTGGCTGCCGAGTGGGTATGATATGGTGACAGTTGTAACCAGATCATTTCACTGTGCTGTTTTTTTCTACTCCTGTGTGTATACTTCAAAATGTACATAACAGGATGAAAACAAAAGAGGAACCTGTGCTGGGGGAGGAAGGTTGAGAGTTTAGGTGGGCTCTGTGAGGAGACCGTGTCTTAAAACTTACAACAGAAGATAAATCTCCGAGCAGAAAGGCTTTGTTTGGGAATGGAGGAGGAATAAGCAAGTCTGGGAAACTGTCACAGTCCAGCAGACCTGTGCTGTGTCTGAAGGTTTTATTCAGAAGAATAAAAGCTTTGTAAGGTACTTTGAAAGAAAGCACGGGCACAGAGCCCTATGGAGAGCCCCACGAGAGAGACAGCTGATTGGCTCAGCCTGCAGTTAGCATGTGAGGCCAGTCAGAGTCCTAGCAGTTGGCTTTGTTAGGGTGAGTGTGAGAGGCAGATGCTGCAGCCGTAGGTGTGACCCAGACTCTGGACTCCATTGCAGTAACTGGCAGGAATGACTGGTGTAATCAGTGCCAATTACTTGTGGGTGCTGTTTACTATGTATCTGCCTCGCTGTTAAATTGCCTGTGCTTCCGTGAGACCACGTGGTTGTGTTTCTGGCATACACAAAGAAGGTACAGCATACAGACCCAGGCAGTTCTCGTGTGGCAAGCATCTCAGGCTACGGTCTATGGTCATCAGTCTGAGACAGGATGTTTGCTTCTGTGGGAAATGTGAAGTGACCCTTTGGAAATTAGACCGGTGTTTCTTCTCTGTCACAACCCGGCAGATTTTTTTTTTTTAAATGAGGTAGAAAAACCCATATTCAAGTCCTAGGCTACGATCTAATCCTGACCTGCCTGCAAATGAGTTTTACTGCCTCGTTGCTCTTTTTGACTAACACAATAAATAACCACTGGTTGTCACTGTTGAAAGCACACACTTTTAGGACTCTGATTCCCTTTGCTGCTTCTGTCTTCCTCATAATGTTGTGTCCTGCAAAGACTCTACTATTGGGGACCTTTTCCCTCTTTTCTGTATAATCTGAACCTCATAAACTCAGAGAAGGGAGTGGAGACGCAGCTCTGAAGCTTCAGGCAGAATCTCATTTTTATCGCCACCTTCATCAGGAAGCCTTTGGCACCCAGAGCTTGGTACTCAGGGTTATCAGCAGTTAGTCATCCAGCTATTTCTAGAGCCATTGTCTCCTGTGTTCCTCTCAGATTCAGGGTCTTTGTCACAGGTGGGAATGCTTTGTCATCTCATGAACGGGAAGTACCCTGTTCACATCAAAGCTTATGAAGTCATACTTTGCATGGGTTTAAAGCTGATTTATCTTGTTCAGTACCAGTGACCCTACCTGCAGTGACATCCTCCAGGGTAGTGGCTAGCTTACACTGGTCAGCAGAGTTGGAACCAGGAGGCATCAGAGACCAAGTGTGGAGATGCAGTCCTGTCATTTCAGCATTTGGGGAGCTAAGGCAGGAGGGTACCCAGTTAGAGGCCAGTATGAGGTATGTAGCAAGAAAACTTACCTGGAAAGGGACCGGGGAAGTGCATTTAAGCCACTATAGAAACTAGCTCAGTGAGTGAGAGACCTGGAAGATGAGGGCAAAGGTATTCTTTTTGGCCATGCTTATTCACAGTGGACACAGCACCCGAGTCCTTTGTGTCCTTTGCTCCTCTCCTGATGTCTTCCTCTGTGTTTACGGAGACTTTTTATTGTTAATTTTTGAGATTGGGTCTTGCTCTGGACCTCACTATATAGCTCAGGCTGGCCCTGACCTTATGGCAGTCCTCCTGCCTCAGCTTCCCAGGTACTGGGACTGTAGACATGAACCACCATGGCAAGCTGTCAGTGTGACTGTGGGAGTGGGGTCAAGGACCACATGGTGATGAGACTCTGGGAATGAGCTGCACAGTGCGCACTGCAGGAGAGTCATGCGTGCAGCCGTCTGCACAGTGCGCACTGCAGGAGAGTCACGCGTGCAACCGTCTGCACGGTGCACACTGCAGGAGAGTCATGCGTGCAGCTGTCCTTACAGGTGCACATGCTCTGGGGTCCCTGGGATCTCCAGGGTCTTTGTCCAAACCCAAGAAGATAAAGGTGGTCAGGATCTGAAGGGAGAAAGGGAGAGTCAGGCATAGGTCAGAGACTGGCTCCTCAATTTTGTGGTACAGACAGGCTGGATATGAAGTGCAACACACACAGACACACACACAGACACAGACAGACAGACAGACAGACAGACACACACACACATTCCAAAAAACCTGAATTTCAAATATTATTTTAAAAAGTGGAAGTGATATAAAATATTTTATCTTAAACTTCACTTTTTTTTTTTTTTAGAACTACATTTCACATTAACTAGAAAAAACATAGCATGTTCTGGGCCCGAGAGGCAGCTCAGCAGGTAAAGGGCTTGCTGCACAAGCCTACCCTGGATTTAACCCCCTGAAGTGGAAGGAGAGAAAATACTTGTCGTCTGCCCTCCACACTTGCATGGTGGCAGCCCTCCGCCTCCTCCCTCTTGTTAAATAAACAAATACAGTAAGATTTAATGCAGTAATGTCTGCATCATGTCAAGATGTCCCTGGCACTGGCCTGTCAGGTCAAAGGATACACACATTTGCATTGCCAATATTACCAAATTGTGCCTTGTAAGCACAACTCACGCATACTCATTCTGTGCCTCCCCACAGCCTGCCACCTGTAACAGCTTATTTGGGGGTGTCATAATGACACACTTCTTCTCACTAATCTCGGAGGTTTTGTCCTGTTTTTATTTTGAGACCAAGTTTCATTGTGAAACTTGAGCACCTCTCAAACGTGGCAGTCCTGACTCAGTGTTCCTATGTATTTCAGGTGTGTACTGCCATGCCCAGGATAACAAAGTTTTAAGAAGAAACTATAAAGGCTTTGCCTGACTTCTTGTTCTGTTTTTAAAAAGAAACTATTGGTGAATTTGGGTGGGAGTTGAAAATTACCAGTAGGGACTTAGGAAGAGCAAACTGGGGAGGCTGAAATGGCCACGGGCATTTTCTCTTGTCTCCAGAGTTCTTGAGCTTCTAGGGTAAAGAGGCTGTCCACATGGAGCTCTTACTCATGGTGGGTGATCAGGCTGAACATGTTCCAACTCAGGCTGCGTCCCAGCCACGTGCAGGCAGCTGGAGCCACAGGCCATAAACCCTTCGTATCCGCTCTGCAGACAGTGCTAGGTCCTCTGAGCACTTCTTTGAGGCTTGTGCCCTCTACTGCTCTCTCTGCTGGTTTTTCCGTTTTTCTCTGTCAGATGTAAACAGAGATCTGAGTACTCAGAAGACCAAATGGCCTCACATTTCCCATTATTGAGAAAACAGGGTTCTTATGACAAGGTATCTCACCACAGTTAGCAGTGGGTTTGATAAACTGAGAACAGGGAAGCCTGTTTCTCAGGAATAGAAAGTCGTCTGGGCAAATCTGGAAGCAGAGAAATGTGCTTTTCAAGTAGAAAGGATGTCTACTACTTGGGTATTTTTCTTCATTTTAATACAAAGAGGTTGAGAGCCGGCCTTTAAGTGAGTGCTGGAACTTGGCACTGGCGAGTTACACACCTTGGCATTTGGTGGCATTATTCCATGTGCAAATTTTGAGTAAGTACTTGTCCCTTTCTGTTCCTGTCACTAACCTCACCTAATTGCTGTTTCAGGAAGGGTTTTCGCTCATTGGCAGCAAGAACTGGTTGAAGATTGTAAGACGCATGGACTGTCTTCTGTTTGGAACGACAATAAAGGCAAGATGACACTGAGCTGCATGGCTGGCCATGTGTACACTAATGCCCTTTTCCCATTGCTGTGTGTGTGTCAAGGTAGGGGTATGGGGGAACCCCTGGGGCAGGACCAACTAGTGCTGGAAGAATGTGTTGAAGAAAGGTTTGCCCAGTAAGCAAAACCCCAAGCAAGTAGGAGCTCCTCCTGGCATGCAGGCTGGTGGCCAGTGCAGGCTGTGCCGTGTGGCGTCTCTGCTCTGAGCACCAAGAGCAGATGGGCTGGCAAGGCGGGTCTGCTTAGTTAGATGTTTAAGAAGGTATTTTTGAAGGGTCCATTGACTATATATTGTCATTTCTTCTCATTGTAATATTTAAAAGTAGGAACTGGGTGTGGGGCACATGCCTTTAATCCTAGCACTCCAGAGGCAGATCTCTGTGACTTCAAAGCTAGCCTGGTCTACACAGTTCCAGGTCAGCCAGGGCTATGTAGAGAGACCCTGCCTCAAAAAAAACAAAAACCAAAAAGCAAACACCCATAAAATAAAGAGAACCCACTTCTGTAAGCTGTTCTTTGTCTCCCCATGGGATGGCACCTTGGGCAGGTCACAGCCACCTGCAACTCCAGTTCCAGGGGATCTTAGTCTCAATCTAACCTCTGTGGGCACCCCCACCCCCCCCAACACACACAGACATACACATATAGACATAAATAATGCAAGTAAACCTTAAAAATTTTAAATTCCGTTTTATTTGTTTGCTAGCTATGTTAAATATCAAAGAAACATGCAAACTAATCACCTAGATGATGCCCCTTAAAATCCACACGCACATGAAGGTGGTGGTGGTGCACCCCTTTAGTCCCAGCACCAGAGAGGCAGGTGGATCTCTGTGAGTTCAAGACTAGCCTGGTCTACAGAGCAAGTTCCAGGACAGCCAGGGCTACACAAAGAAAAACTCTAGTCTCAGAAAAACAAGCCAAAGGGGGCGGGAGACGGGGGAACGAGCACCAATCTGTTAACATTCAGCCAAGCACATAATGAAATTTAGGGGACAGGTACTAACTTTAAGTCAGACCTTAGGAATTCAAGAGCATCTAGTGAATGGTGCTTAGCTAGGAGTATAGACTCCAGAAAGTGTCACAGAGCTCAGGGGGTCTGTGAACCTCAGGGCTTTCCAGTGACCTCTAACTTGAACTTGCAGTTCTTTCTGCCATGGATGTGGGTGACAAGCCTGCAGTAGTGTGGAACGTTTCATGGTAGACACACAGGAGATTTCCTGCCACCATACAGTCGTTGATCTCAGAAGCCATTTCTGCTCATTGTCTCTAAGGTAGCTACAGTCCTGACGCTTAACACATTAGTAAGAAGGCCTGCCTCAGCAGGTCACAGGTAGTGTTTAACAATGTAATAGCCAGAAAGCAATGTAACAACCATTAAAAGAAGCCACAAGAACTGGCTTTGTAGACCACGAGTGGCTACAACCCAGAGACCAACCCAGCGTCAACAAGTGACATCCATCTTTGGCTCAGGGAACACTGGAGAAAAGAGGCAGAAAAAATACCAGGAGGTCTGCTGTGAGTTAGTCTTTCCTAGGAAATAGCTGCATAAACAATACTGCAACAACGGCAACATTAACAGACTGGCAAACATCTGTTTCTTCTGTAAATCAGACACATACTTCATTTACATTAACTTTGTTTAGACGCTATATGTGCATGTTTAATAATTTACATAAGCTTTAATACATATATATATATATATATGTCATAATTAGACTTTTTAAGGATTTATTTTTATTATTTAATGTATATATACATTCCCCTGGTGGTCAGAGGCTTCTGATCCCCTGGGTACCCTTGAGATTACAGGTGATTGTGAGCTGCCCAATGTGGGGGCTGGGAATTGAACTTGGGTCCTCTGCAAGAGCAGGAAGTGCTCTTAACTGCTGAGCCATTTAAAAGTTAAAACTGGAAGTATTTTGTTTGCCACTATACAAATGATTCTTTATCCACAACTTATTTCCAGCTACTTAATATTGATTTTTTGAGTCAATTTCAATTTAACCTCCTTATTGTACTTTTATTAACATGTTAATATTTAAGGTTTCTAAGAAAGTGATTTTATCATCTGCAAATGATGATTATTTCCAGTGGTTCACATTTTGTAATACTTTCCCCACCTGTGATGGTTATTCTTCATTGTGAAGTGAAATAAAAACAATTTGACTTGTTTTTAGCATCACCTAGGAAAGACCTCTCTAGGCACGTCCAGCTGGTGCCTCTAGGGTTTCAGTGAGGAGACAGGACTCACCCTGGTTGTGGGTTGGGTGCCTGAACTGTGTAAAATGGAGGAGCAGGAAAGTCTAGTGGACACCAGCACCAATCTCCTTCTGCAGATGGCTTGTGACCAGCCACCTCAGCCCCCACGCCTTTTGTTCCACAGTGAGCAGAACCCCATGAACCCCTGAGCCAGTGGAGACCCTCCTTTGTCTAGTTGTTCTCAGTCAAGTACTTGTCACAGCATCAGGAGACAGTGACTGGCCTTTATACTGAGCCCTGGCACCCTTGGCTGTGCCAGCGTCCTGGCCTCTCCCTGACTGCACAGCACAGGTCATGGTGCTCAAGTGGTAAATGCACCTCTAGCTGCTGCTTAGGTCTTTACTACATCAAGGAGGTTCTGCTTCAGTTGTCGTTTATTTACTGAGATGTTTGCCAGGACTGCACAATGCATTCTAGCAAATGCTTTTACCACTATTTTTTAGGTGGTAGGAGGCATGGGAAAGCCAGATCAGAGGACAATTTGGGGAAGTTGGGTTTCTCATTCCAGCATGTGGGTTCCAGGGACAGAAATCAGGTCATCAGAATTAGCAGCAAGTGCTTTTACCCTGAGCTGTCTGCAGGCCCCATCAAACACTTCTGACACTTAGCAACATCAGGTTTCTTTTCCTCCTCTCTGCTGCCTTGATGTCACATACTAACAGAGCTTTCGGCCTCTGTACGACATACACTGTTCAAATTGACAAACAGAGGTAAGGTTTGTGCTCCTGTAGCAGAAATAGAACATAATTTGGATTCTGCAGATAGTAAACATGGTACTTTTCTCTCTTTAAGCAGAATACACAGACTAAATAGGCTTGAAGGTGGGTCTCCTTCCTTTAAACAGTACTGATCACTAAGGAGAACACTGGCCAGTGGGTTATGGGCTGACATTTCCTTCCTGTCTGAAAGACACTTTGGGTGAAAGGAGCCAATCTCTGTTTCCCATCCTAGCAGTTCACTGGAGAAACGTCTTGACTTTGTCCATCCTGTGCTTTGAGGATTACCTCAGCGACACACACTGAAGTCTGCTCTCTCAGTGTATTAAGTCAGTTTGCCACGGCTATAACGAAATAACAGGCCGGGTTACTTTACAGAGAAAGAATCTTTACATAGCCCACAGTGTTGGAGATTCAAGGGACTGGCATTTGGTAAGGGCCTTCTTGATGACATAGTCTTAAAGTGGTACAAGACATCTCATGGCAAGAACCAGGGAGCAAGCATGTGTCTAGCCTCACCACCGTGTCTTAGAAAGCACCCAAGATTCAGTCACTGGGGCTCTGCTTAGTGACCTTCTGTGATTCTTATGACCTCCTCAGGGCCTGGCCTCTCAACATTCCTGGATTAGTGACTGTCCTCTTGGGCTTCAAGACTGAGGTGTAGTTTAAACCTCAATAATCTGAAGCTAACAGGAAAACACAATGGGTACTCAAGGTCTCTGGTGCCTCCCTGGCTCTGTGTGGCACTGGGGTATGACATCTTCCAGAGAAGGTGACAATTTCTGCTGTAGAGTAGTTAAGCACTTGGTAAGCCTACCCTCTCCTGGGAAGAAAAGCTTCTGCTGTGCTGTGTGGAGACAATGCCAGGCCAGCACTCAGCTGCGCTTCCTCTGTTCTCAAAAGGTCTGTGGAGTTTCCTGTAAATCACCTAACTTGAAATGAAGTATCTACCTAAGATCAGAATCCCTTCTTAAAATATTGTAACTCTTAGGTGACTGACAGCTTAGGTAACCCAAACTGTCTAGACAGTTTGTGAACTTGAAAATGTTTTCCTTGGAGCTAGAGAGATGATGGCTCAGCAGATAGGAGCACTTAACTGCTCTCGGAGAGGTTCTGGTTCTAGCATCCACGGCAGGCTGCTCACACACAACTGCCTGGAATTGCAGCTCAGGAACTCTGCCACCCTCCTCTGCCTCTGGGATCCTTTTCCCCTCAGAAGGTTGCAGGCCACTTTTACTGACTTGATAAATTTGGGAATTATTCATTCAGAAGACTGAAATACCAAAGGCAGCAGTAAGCACACACAAGAGAAAGATACAAATGAACTAGGAAGCTTAGGAAAAATATTCAAGCTCAGGGGCTGGAGGGATGGCTCACCAGTTAAGAACAGTGACTGCTCTTCCAGAGGTCCTGAGTTCAATTCCCAGCAGTTACATGGTGACTCACAAACATCTGTAATGGGATCTAACGCCCTCTTCTGGTGTGTCTGAAAACAGCTGTAATTGTACTCATATACATAAAATAAATGGATAAATCTTTAAAAAAAAACAAATATTTCAAGCTCAATTATAACCAGAGAAGTGCAAGTTTGAAAATCTGCTTCCCTCTTATGTGACAAAAGTGACCATGAGAAACAGCTCAGTTCCGAATGTTACAGGGAATGAGCACACGGGCAAGCCTGCATTCAGGAGTTATAATAGGGGAAAGGCTGGGGCAACCTGAATATTTGTCAGTAGGAGGCCAGTTAAATAAAGAGGTATGTTCAGCTTTTAGAAGTAATGAGCTATACTTCTATTTTTATACACCCATTGAATAGAAAATTAGGCTACAGCACTGTGGCTTAAAAATATGCACAAAATACAGCCTATATATTACGTATTACATGGGAGAGTGCTAAGATGACTTGTGACAGATCCAGGTACTCTTCATGGAGTGATGACAACACCCTCGGAGAGCCAGGTGAATGGGAATATGGGGAGGGGGTTCTACATGCTCCCGAGCGACCAAGTCTTTGGCCCCGTTTGGCGAGTTTTATATAAACAACAGACTGAGTGGGGAAAAGCAACTACTTGTCTATAGGAACTTTTAGACTTTTGCTGAGGTCAGAATATTTTCATACTAACACGTGATTTACATAGAAAGGGCAGTCTACATGCTAATCTCAGCACCGGCTTTCTTTATGGGGAAAAAATGGAGCAAATGCATGCAGTGCTGCCTGGGAAGCTTTGTGTGGGCTGACTCATCTAGACAGATTAGACTGGAAGAAGGAAACTGGTACTAACTGGTTTTATGTTATTATGACCCAGGTCTGGTCTTAAGCTTAGAATCAAGTAACTGATTGTTACCTGTAGTTTTTTGTATATTTTAGTTGCACCTGCCCCACACTGCCAATTTGCCTAAGGACGTAACTCATACAGGAAACTAAAGGGAGCTCCCTGACCTGACTGCGTAGCCGTCAGGTGTCCTAAGGATACAGGGTACTGGAGGTTTGGAGTGCACAAGCTTCAAGATCTGTCTGTGCACTCCTCCAGAGGTTTAAGCTCACTGCCTCGTCTCACATGGCAGCCAGCTCCCTTTCCTTCCTCCTGTGTAAGCATTCGCTGAGACCAGAGCTGTCTTCCTCAGTCACTCTCCATCTCAGGATTGAGACAGGTTCTCTTACTGAACTCACTGCTTACTATTTCAGCGAGGCTGTCTGGCCACTGAGACTCTGGAGTCCTTGAGTCACGGCTCCCCAGCGCAGGGATGACAGGCAAAACTACATGCCTGGCTTTTATTTGAGTGTTGGGGACCCAGTGCAGGTCCTCAGGTTTGCATAGTGAGTACTTTACCCACAGAGCCATCTCACCAGCCCAGCCTGCTCTTCCCTTTGTCCTATTCAGAAAGATTTTAGTGACCCAGGACTGTAGTATATTGCTTTCAGGCTTTTCTATTTAAAGAATGAGAAACTTTTGTTTATGTTAACTTAAAAACCTATTAAAAATAAAAATATATCAGGTGTAAAATCTGTATTGACAAGAAGATAAAATGCTGACCTTCAGGCAGCGGAGTGATCATCCAGTTTGCTGGTGTCATTGCCTGAGGGAAACGAATTCCAGCACGAGGAAAGGCTTCTAAAAGGGCACAGAAACAAGACCCTGGCTTCTGTGTACCTGCCCCAGCAAGCAAGAGAGCATTTCCTGGAAGGCCTCACGGTGAACAATACTCAATGGTGACATTTTACTTTCACACAGAACAAGAGCCGGATGTTCCGTGTCCAGTTTAGTGGGGAGTCCACAGCAGAGGCGCTGAAGCACTGTTGTGGCTGCGTGCAGACCCTGGCCCAGTACGTCACCGTTCAGGAACCTGACAGCATCACCCAGGAGTGTCAGCAGAGCCCAGGCCCACAGGAGGCAGGAGAAAGCCAAGGGAAGGACCCAGTGCAGCAGGGGGTGAGTGCTGCCATGCTGGCTCCACGAGACGGCTGACAGTGGGATGCGTGAGGAGGCTGTCACAGCCACCCATGACCCCAGCTGCACGGGACCCAGTGTGCTCTTCTGGCCCCTCACATGTGCATGCACACACATGCACACCAGCCAAACAAATAAGTTTTAAAAAGATCTAATGTTGACTGATCTTTTAAATTCAAGATTCATATTTCAGACTGGCTGTCTAAAGGCCAAGGAGTAACACAGGGAGCCTTCTCTGTCATCCAGTGTCATCACAGAGAAGGGGTTCTCAAAGTGTGATCCCTGGGAGCCTCGAGGTCCGGACCATTTCATCACAGTAAACACAGTCTACACTCTCCCTATCTGCTTTAGTGGGGCCAAAGACTTTCGGGTCGGGCTCCTGACACGACCAGCCAGGCAGTGGACTGCCCTTGCTTTTACAAGGCGTGCAGAGTAAGAGGAGGCCACACGGGTTGAGTGCAGGTTGTTTCTGGAAAATGTTCCAAGCAAGACACTTGACACTGGCAGCCAGACTACCACTGTCCTCAGGGAGAGCGCGTCACAGAGCCTTGGACAGCTCTGGGCAGTGCATCTCTCAGTGAGCACTTGAAAGGGAATCGAAGCCTTTCATCCCAGACAATGGACACTACTTACAGATAGTAACAGAAGGTGTGTTTTGGTTTTAGACAGGATCTGCCCTGTTAACCTGTGCTCCTCCTGCCCCAGCCTCCAGGTCTGTACCAGTGTGCTGGGCCTAAACTGTAAGCTGAAGTAAGAATCTTGGAAAACTTGTGTCTGCCACACAGGTGCCAGGCCTTTCTGAGCTAAGACTTTTCTGAGCCCCCCCTAGGTAAATGGGATTTTCCTTTATGAACAAATGATGGAATGTGTTAACACCTAGAAGTTAGGTGTAGATACTGAACAATATGCATACGCTGACCAATGCATGGTGCCTAAAGAGTCCAAATGACTGAGCGAGAGCTATCTACGTGCAGAGCAGACCCGTGGCTGTGGTGCTTGCCTATGTGTATATTCACAAATAAGGTCAGTATGATTGCACCAGATGGGAACACATGCAGACTGGGCCTGTGAACTACAACAGCAGATGAAGGCTCCAGTGTGCTGACTCTAAAGGCCAGAGCCAGACTGTCTAGGTAGAAACATCCTAAAAGTACTAAGTCTGTTTTCAGGGACTCTTCTCATCTGTAATTTTGTGTTCTGGATAGGTGAGACAGCCTGATATTATGCAGAGGCTACATGCTCTGGTATCTCAACAGATCTAGGTTAGAGTCCTAGCCTGTTTCTGTGGTAGCTATGTGATCTCATGCAAGCCATGACTCTCCCTGTGAAGTGGTAACGAGAAGTACCGGGCAAGAACCCTGAACACTGCCTGGAAAACAAACAGAAACCACACTGTCGACACAACACGCTGCTGCCAGCACAGCTACCTTCTCAGCTCTGCCCTTCTGCCAGTGAGCAAAGGTCAGGACCTCCAGAGCCCAGAAGGCACAGGAGACTGACTCATTCAATTGGCAAGGCCGAGCCATTGAGCACAAGCACAGCCTACACCAGGCCTGCCTTAGACCAGACATTTCCCAAGTCAGCCCATGACTTCTGAGACACAAAGCGGGATGCTTGCTTTCTTAGTCTCCCTAGAGTTGAGGCGTGGCCAAGTTCAGGCCATCGTGCAGCATTCAGGTATATCGTGTACCTATACCACATCTTTTTAGTGAAGAGTAGTTGTTCCTTTCTTGCAGATAGGAATAATTAAAGTTCTTGAGTCATTTCTTGGCTTATGTTTTAGGTTTTACTTTTCCCTAGCCTTGTCATTTTGTTAACTGTGGCCTCACAGGTGTTTCTCAACCTGAGAGCTCGAGGCAATCCACGTCACCATAGGCTGGGCAGGAGCAGAGGACAGGAAGGGGGGGACAGGAAGAAGGGTGGTAGTTCTTAGGACCTCTCTTATAAGCAGAGGTCCAGAAGCAGTGGCAGCAAGAAAAAACTTAGTGTGTGCACGAAGCTTCCCTCCACTATTAAGTTGAACCACCTAGTCCAAGAGCCCACCAGACTCACAAGTGTTGCCGTCCTCAGCTGCTGTTTAGTGTGGGGTGGTATCCTGGCCGACATCTTTCTCACTGTAGCACCATGTGAGCTGAACTGATAGGTAGCCCACGAAAGCATTCACAACAGAGATAGAGACACTAGGCAGCAGAGTCTGACTTCTGTAACACATGATAGACTGAAGGAATGAAACACATAAACCAGGCTTGTCTTATATAAAGGCTCCTGAACACCTAGTCCCATCCCTTCCCCCTTCCACCCCACCCTCCTCCTTTTCTAACTGCATGTTTCTCTGCAGCCCTCCCTGACCCTGGAGCAGCACGTGTGTAGGGCAGCTGGGACCGGTGCTCTAGAGGAAAGGACTTCAGTGGAACATCTAGCTCAGGTATTTCTGTTCTGAGTTCTGTTCCTAAAAAGGGAACAAAATACAAGAATTTGTATTCCTCAATTCTTTCTCTTGTCCTAGAAAAGGAACCTAAAGTATTATTAAGCAGGAGATGAAGTCAGTCAAGGACAGGTTACTGCCATTAGCCCCGCCCCCAGCCCATAGATCGCACAGGATGGCATGTGTAGACTGCCTTCATGTGCTATGAGGAACTTAAATCACCACTTCTCCGAAAGAATGAAAGAATTCAACTTAATTTTGGAATTAAGTTTTACAAACTATTCTAAAATAAATACCAAACCCAAATCTGGACTCTAATTCCTTCAGGGCCATCTTTTAGTACTACAATCTCAACTAAGAAGCGTGGAGAGTAGGGGGAGCGCATAAAATAAATCCCTGTTGTTATCCTGAACATGGGCTCTGGTAAAGAACACTGAACATGAACAACTCAGTTCCAAAGACACGGGAAGACAAAAGCTGGTATGTAAGTTGCCCATGCCTACAGACCCACATCTTCTACCAGTTCTTTAAGTCCACGGACCAACAGCTGTATGCCACAGCTCATAAACAAATGTCACTGGCTATGCAGTGAAGTCTGCCTGAGCCCAGGGAGCCTACTTAGCCCTTTTAAAAAAATATTACAGGGCCCTTCAGAGTCTTTGGTTTGCTGACTTTCTCGCAGACCTTGCCAAGGCTCCTCCCACCTGTAGCTCCATAACAGTAGTTGGCGCTCCCTCTGCTGGAATTCACTGAGGGATGTTTGGTTCACTCCATCCTGGCTGTACCAAGCAAGGACTTATACCAACGACACATGCTTTCCATAGAACTTGTATATCCATCAATGTGAAAGGATGGGGAGTCCTTTTATTTAAATAGTATCTATTAAACTGTGTAAATAGTGGTATGTAAAGAAAGTAAGGGCTTGGGCTTACTAAAGATAAAAAAGACAGTTACAGATAAAAAACCTGAGAGAAGGCAGAAGGAGAGCAAATGCTGATCATATATGAGGCCCTGGGTTCAATCCCCAGCCTGCACCCACAGAAAAGACAGACAAAGAATTCTTACCTCTTAATGCCCCAGCAACTGTGAAAAGTAAAAACCTTGTCCAACAGGAGGCAGACTTCCCCACTTCGGGAGTATCTGAGTAGGGCAAGGTGCTGTGTTCTGACAAAGAGAACACTATGTCAGTGGTGTCTCAGCACCTGATTACACAGCATCAATGGGGCCAGAAACAGAACAAGTTTGCTCTGACCTTTTTAGGCAGATGATCCTGTGAATACAAAGTTGGATAAACTTCTGGAAGACAACTGATATAAATCAAGTTTAGTATTTTTTTAAATTTTCTTAAAACTGAATTTCAGCTACATAAGTGTACAAAGGAGAATGTTTATCATAAAAATGTTTACAATTAAGAATGGAATCAAGGACTGGAGAGATGGCTCAAAGGTTAAAAGCACTGGCTGCTCTTCCACAGGTCCCGAGTTCAATACCCAGCAACCACATGGTGGCTCACAACCCTCTGTAACAGGATCTGATGCCCTCTTCTGGTGTGTCTGAAGACAGTGGCAGTGTACTCACATAAAAAATAATTCTAAAAAGAAAAAAAAAAGAATGAGATCAAGATAAATGCTCTCCTGAGTGGCTAAGTGCAGTATTACTACAGACAGAACTGTGATCAGGACCAGCAAGCTGGCTCAGTGGCTAAAGGTGCTTGTTGCTAAGCCCAATGACCTGAGTTTGATTCTCATGAGGTAGAAGAAGTTATCCTCTCAGGTTCATATGTGTGTCATGGCAACCTCCCCCAACAACAAGCAAACCAAACTGATGCCAAGCCCTGTCAATGATACAGAGAAATAATCACAGTACGTTAACTTTTTTAAAGCTATGAAACAGCACTACTCCATTTTTTATAATTTACTAAATCTGGAAGAATTTAACAGTGGCTTTCAATGGAGAACATGACTGCATATTGTTTTTGTAGTCTCTTCATTTCTTTTAGGCAGAATCTGAAAACCCAATTTAAATTTAGAAAGGTAAATTTCTGTTGTTGATACATGTTGTTCTTCGAGAAAATACCAAGCCAAGCAGTAAACTCATAGAAAGGACGTTACCCGTCTGACAAGATTAATGTCTGACAGCATTAATGTAAGGTATCTGCCACTCACAGGAGCCAAAGCACGAAAATTAAGTGGACTCAACAGAGCTGGAACTCACGGACTCCATGTTGGTCAGTGACACATCTTCCAAACTGTCAAGCACAGACAGACTTCAGTGTAAACTAACATTAGATGCTGGTAACTTATGAGTTGGGTTTTCAGGGTTGGTGGTGTAGGCACACATGAACCTTGGGTTCTAACCATATGCCTACAATCCCAATCCTCAAGTAGAGGCAGAAGGACCAAGAGTTCAAGGTCATCCTTGGCAATGGAAAGGGTTTGAACCACCCCGTGCTACTTGGGACTCTCAAACAAAGAAACGGCAGTCAGTCTCAGTGCCAAGGCTCTAAGTATTCCGCACTGGTTTCTTCACGTGGGTGCTGGAGACCAGACTTGGGTCCTCTGCTGATGCATCAGGCACTCTGCCACCTGAGCTGCCACCCAGCTCCTGAGTTGGCTTTAAGATGCTGCAGGTTACCAAAAGCTGTATGAATTATGAATGCCCAATAAGCACACAAAATGGTGCTTGGTATTATTTCTGATTAGGAAAATGTAAGTTAAAACTGTGACAAGACAGCCATACATGTTTATTAGGATGGCTAAAATTAAAAACAAACTCACAGGACCAGTAAGATGGCAGTGAGTAAAAGTACTTGCCAGGCAAGCCTGATAACCCAAGTTCAGTCCTGGGAGCCCTAGTCCTGGGAGCCCTAAAATTCCAGCACTACCATTCTTGCAAGACAGGAAACAGAGATAAAAGAACATTGCTTGATTCATTGGCCAGAAACAATGAGATCCTGTCTCAACAAAGTGGCAGGAAAGACCTGACTGCTAAAGTCATGCTTTGACCTCCGTACGTACACTGTGGTTCGTGTGCTCCTGCACTTCCATATGGGCACAGTAAAAAAGAAGAGGAACAGCACTAGCAATGCTGCACTGTGAGTGCAGACGGCATGGCCCAGCAGCTGGTCATGTGTTAGATAGACTTACTGTATAACATATAACCCAGCCACTCCTAGGTATTTGGATACTTTGATGAAACTCTAAATATAAGGAGGCAGAGTAACACATAGCTGAAACCCCAGTACTTAGGTGAACAGAGGAGGGTTATAAGTCAGAGAAAACTGTAGACAGTAGACTCACATAGTAAGATCCCATCTCAAAATAACCAAACTTGAACAGTTGTAACAAAAAGCAACCTAGGCCAATTGAAGGAGAATGCATTAATTGTAGTACATCTGCACAATGGAATATTTAATTTCAAAAAAGAGAATGAATTATAGATACACTTAGTAATAACCCATAGCAAGTGAAAGAAGCCAACTTAGTGTGGCTAAATCTGTATAAATCATTCTAAGATGAAATACATTAAGAATGGTTTATACTCCCTAACTCTGGAACATTATAACTTAGCAACATAACTGTGGAGTACAAGGCCAGAGGTCACCATGCAGCCAGTATCACCAGAGTACAGCTCTCATGTTGCTGCCCAAGAAAAAGCCAAACACTGAGTGCAATTTATACTGAATACACACTACTTTTATTTCACTCTCAAGTCAAGAAATCAAGGGACTGACTCCTTAAAAAGGGACTGTACACTATGATTTATTGTAGAACATGACATTTTTCAAATGGCACAGTGAAGACTGAAGAAGAGATTCATAGCTATCCAGTCCAGCCTTAAGAGTACAATTAACAACATGAGAGTTTTAGGACATCCTATATTCTTGATTATGGGAGAGGCTGCATGTCTCTGTCAAATTACTCAGATTGCCACCAACCAAAAAAAGCATGACTAGGTCACCCTTATAGGAGAGGCTAAATAAGGCATGCTTTAGACGGTCACTGTGGTGTTGCTCACTTGAAAGGGAGAGAGAGACCAAAGAGGTCCAAGCAGAAAACTTAGCAGGTCATGTTGCCATCGTTTTTCAGGAACCTAAAGAGCTGTAGAGAGAAATTTTCAGGTGGCCCATTACAAAGAACACCTCCTGCCACCCCAACCCTGTTTCTTTAGTGATGCTAAGGATCAGACTCTGCACTTTAGTCACACTATCCAAGTATCCTGCCACTAAGCTACATGCCCGGGTGGACAACACATTGCTTCCGTTCAGAATCCAGCTTTCGCGTGAAGCCTCTTCCACAATAGTACTGTTAATTGGACCTAGATAACTTAGATACGTCAATGTTTCCTCAAAGATCCAACTTCATCTCATTTCTATGTATCTGTCTATGATCCAGACATGTGGGATGCAGAAGCAGGAGGACCGTGGATTTGAGATCAGCCTTGGGGTTTGGGGCAGTGACAGACTGAGAGGGGAAGGAGGGGAAGAATAATGGCGCTCCAGAGTGGGATGGAAGAAGGAAAGAACTGTAGGGACAGAATTACAAATGTGAAACCTAAGTAGAGAAAAGGATTTTTGTAAAGCCAGTAGCGTTTTATATTGCTCTAAATGATAAGGCAATGTTTTCTGTGTTAAATTATCTGGGATCACACAGTCAACCCGTCTGGTCTTTTGGCACCCTGCAGTGTATCCTGGCACCAGAGAAGCTGACCCTAGCCTATGAAGGCTCTTCATGGGGAGCAGAAGAATTGGGCCCTTTTCTACGCCTATGCCTCATGGATCAGAACTTCCCAGCCTTTGTGGAAGAGGTAGAGAAGGAACTTAAAAAGATCACAGGGTGAGAGACTAAAGCCCTTGCACGTGGATGCAATTAAGGAACTGCAGGTATCTGAGTAAAGACTATTATTCCAAGCACCTTTTATCAATGTTTTATTGTTAAAAACAGGTGAGTCCACTTTTTTGTCCACCATTGCACTTCAGTAATTACACGGAACACAAGTACATGCATCTACAGTTAGTGCTGCATGAGAACCTGTCAGGTTATAAAATCTATTATCAGTCATGAAATCAATGTGAAAACACAGTGTCAAACCAAAAGGTATACCTAGAGTTGCATAGAATATCACCATGCTATTAACATTTCAGGGTCATTGAAAACAAATGGGAAATTATAAAAGTTGCCTTGATTGAATATACAAGAATAAGGTTCGACACATCAGTGCAAAAGATTTTAGAATTTACATGATTTGACAAAAGGAAAAATAGTCACTTAAAAAGCAATCATACATGTATGCTGCAATCCATTCTAGCCGTTCCGTGTACTGTTCCAGGTTCTTAAAGTTATAGAGTAAGCCCTTAGAATGACAGACTTAAGTTTATACTCTCATTTGTACCAGAACTGCAGCTTTCTCATCTGACGACAAATAATAAGGAATGAGTATCAGCAGCTTAAAAATGAAACAAGCATTGACTTTATTTTGGATTTCTCCCACCCCCAAAAATATAAATATATATATATATTTATATACTGTATATATCTGTAGGTTTTGCTGTACTTTACAAAATGATCACTAGATGGCAGCAGTGCATTTAGAGCTTTGCCAATTTAACAGCTGCATAAGTAAAAAATGGCGCATGCATGATCTGATGATCCTCAGAGGACCTTTTCACTTCTATTTAAATATTTTAACAAAGGGAGGGAAAGCAACATTCACAGCACATCAAGCCCAAAATAGTTTACACCTTCTACACTGAAGCATTGTTTAAAATGTACCTGGCTAGGTCACCCTTATAGGAGAGGCTAAATAAGGCATGCTTTAGACGGTCACTGTGGTGTTGCTCACTTGAAAGGGAAAGACCAAAGAGGTCCAAGCAGAAAACTTAGCAGGCCATGTTGCCATCGTTTTTCAGGAACCTAAAGAGCTGTAGAGAGAAAGGTATCAGGAAATTAAAACAATTTGCACTGTCACTCCATCACAACTATGTCAGTGCCACATCAGACACAACTCTGGTTCAAACAGCATGCTCAGGGATGTGGGAGGAAACTCTGCTCTCCATGTGCCTCTAAGCATTCTGGCCCTGCTCCCTTCTGGCCACCATCTCTGTTTTGCCTTCAGCAGAGACCACGCAAAGTACTAACAGGCCTTTGGGTATAATCTGCCTAAGGAAGTAACAATTTATTTCTTTTTACTCTTTCTAAAAAAATATGTAAGTAGGACTGCAATACAAGGCATTTAGTATGAAATGAACCTAGTATAAATATGTGGGTCAACACAGCTGAAAGGCATTCCCTTCCATCCACTGGAGTTGAACAGAAAGAACTTGTTCCATTACTATCAGCTAGTCTGAAATTATCTATAGTCCTAACATGTAACACCAACTACTGAAGAATCTGTAGCAAGGTGAGCAGAAGCACAGGTCATCTGAATATAACTTTTCAGTTTCTAAAGAAGGCATACTTACATTAAAAGCAGTACTTTAATTTGTGTTTCTCTGGCGCAAGTTTTTATCTTTGTGATTGTTGGTAGAGTTGGTTTTCCTTTGAAGGAAAAATTGAACTATGTGAGTTCAACGAGTCACATTATTTGAAAAAGGTAACACATGGAAACAGACTCTTCACTTCCTTCCATCCCTGGTGTAGCAGCAAACTCTACTCCAAACAGTGGATAACAATAGTCTACCTCCTACTTTCAACTAATAGATCCTTCAGACTCCCGTGGCAAACAACACACATGTAACTTTCCCTTAGATTTCTTAACTATTGATTACTTAATGCAAGTGAGAGACACTTACTCCTCTGAACACTAATTTCTTAACTGATAAAAGATGACCCAGCAACTAGCCATGCTGAGCCCTCTGACCATTAACCTGCCAGCTACCTACTACCCAACTTCCCCTCTACTCTAGGAACCCTGGCAACCTGGACTCATTTCACTCTTGAATGTCGGCAACTGTTAATGGAACAGGACCAACTGTTTAACTCTACAGTCCAGTTTGAAGTTAACTTACACTTTCCATTTCTTTTGCATACTATTTACTTCTATGGCTAAAAACAAGACCTGGCCTAGGGATCAAAAGGTTACCAGTCAAAATTATTTCAGGCTTTAAAAGTATATATTGCAACTTTAATTGTAAGGGAATTGTCTTCCCTTACAATCTTTAGTATTCCTTTTGACTAAACTGCAAACACAACACAATTCAATCAGACACTGTAAATTGCGTCCAATGAAGTACTCACATTGGCCCAGCTGGTTCATCATCTATGTGAAGTGTTCAATTTTTAATAATCCATGAGACATAAGAAGAAAGGAGAAAACCGTTAGACTCTGCCTAAGAACAAACAGAACAGTAAACTGCAAGTGGCAAACATGGCTATTCATAGCATTTATTAAAGGCCATTCCATCTGGAGGTGCAAAACACTCATGAGGTTATTTCTAAATTCAGTTTTAATGGTGGATATGCTGTTTCAATGGTTTTAGTTAACACTTTGAATGCTCATCATGAAAAACTGCAACTGTAGTGGACAGATAGGCTGCAATATCATTGTACTCATCTTGTCCCCAAGTTCCAGTGGTTCACTTATATAGATGAGAAGACAAACCAACATTTCAGTTGTAAAATCCTGCTGTTTGTTTTCTTGTGGAGAATGTATGCAGTTCTTCGATGTAAATGGATGTGTACATTCTATACATTTAACCACACATCCTCACTTCCCCAGAGGGCACTGTTTTTCCTGCTGTTTTACAATCTTTATGAGGTCTTTTATCTGAAGAATGAGACTGAGGAAGAGGAAGCCATAATAGTTCAACCTAATCCTTGGATACCCATGCTCAACTGGGCCAGCAAGACACCTACGAGAAGCAGAGGATGTTCTGTGACATCACAGGGAGAGCTGAGCAGTGACAACCCTCTAGAAAAGACTCCACACAAAAAGATGGGCTCACTATTGTGCCCTGGCCAAAACAAGAGCCATGACAGAGTTGTTTAATTAAAA
This sequence comes from Grammomys surdaster, assembly GCF_004785775.1. Classification (NCBI taxonomy): domain Eukaryota; kingdom Metazoa; phylum Chordata; class Mammalia; order Rodentia; family Muridae; genus Grammomys; species Grammomys surdaster. The sequence continues at coordinate 3,051,665 of NW_021604686.1, read as the reverse complement.
AACTTTTCTTATTTGTATTTAAAAGCTTTATTAATACTTCGTAATTCTGACAACTTGGTCTCCTCTTAGTGAGAAAATGTTATTAAAATCAATTTTTAAAAATCCACAAGGGGAGGAAACTAATAAGCACCCTTTGTTTTTACTGTACAGAAGTTGGGTGAACAGTCTGATTTCACTGAAGGCCTCTAGAAAACCTCTCAGCAGGATTCCACAAGGGGGCTTGGTGCACATGAAGCAGTTATGGACATAGTCTGGTGTAGGCAACTGCAGGAGCACATGTCAGGAGGAATGTCTGTCAGGAAGACATTGCTCCACCTGGTCCTTTCAGGCAATGGAGAGGCAAAGCCACCGCCAGCACACAGTGACTGGAGCAAAACAGGATTAAAAAACAAAAAACAAAAACAAAAAAGAACTAACCACAAACCAATGACTCATCAGCAAAACAATAGGCTAGCAACATACCAGTGTCCACAGGAGTCCACTACTAACAACAGTACTATTCAAACAGTACAGAGAACAAACTAGGACTCAGGACACCCAAGACAACTGTCTGCTGTGTATGCAGTGGAAAGACACAAGGACATGTCAGGTACTAAGACACACAAGCCCAGCCTGAACCCTCCCCTCATCAACAGCCTACTGCTCAGCACCCAGGGCAGGCAAATCAGATAACATGCTATAAGAAGCTAAGCACCCTGGGAATTTAAAGGAGAAGACATAGGAACAAACTGATTAATTTTAGTGTGCATCCCAAAATACAAAATTCTAAAGCAAGACTCCAACTTTAAAAAGCAAGGGGGGGGGGATACAATAGCAAGGTCAGTCTTTCCCTGTACTGCACACCACAGGCCTTTCTCTTGCCATGGGGGTTTAGCCTGGTGTCTAGAAATACTACCGAACAAGCTGGCCACATGCAAAGGTTGGCATGTGAGTATGTGAGCACGTGTTTCTGGTGTAGCTGCCATGCCTGAAAGTGGGAGCCGCCGTGATTCAACTCAACTGGGTCTAAATCCCAGGAACCCCTTTTCATTCCCAAATCCACTTGGACACCACAAAGAAGAGGACACCCGCCCCCTCCTTTCCTGCACTGAGCCACTGTCTGCAGCATCACTCTCCCATACAAGCCAGACAAAAGAACAACTTGACCTCCACGGGAAGGTCAGGAGAGAAGAACAGAGCTACAGAGAAAGGCACAAAATAAAGGAAATGAGGACTAAACAGCAAACTAAAAATCCAATTAGTTGTGAAAGTGAATGAAGTAAACTTGAAGAAAAGTGTTAACATTATGAACTGTGCATTGTATAGACTGAAGCGGAGATTAAACAAACTCCAAAAGCATGCATATCGCTCACTTACCACCATGTTTTAAGGGTTTGATGCAATTGAAGGGGGAAAAAAAAGAAGTCACAGTAACCGACAAATATCAACATACCCCCAAACCCTCAGGCCAAAGCCGCCTTAAACAAAGACTGTTCTCTCCACCTGGGGATTCCTCACAGCCACTGGCTAGATGAGAGGAAGAGGACTGAGGGAGAATGAAACAAGATGCTTCTGGAATCTGTCTGACGAGTGTGCCGTTCCTGGTGGAGTGGTGCACACACCGATTTGCCTGAATGCTCAGTCTTCAGTGAAAGTGTGGCTGCCCTCAGAGACCCCCACCCTGACACACACCACATTATATAAGGAGGGCACTCTGAGATACCTAGTAAGTAACATAGTGCATCCACTGTACAACATAAAGTGATGGTTTTAGATTCAAAGCAGCCCAGAGCTGATTCTGGTCAAAGCCCCGATGCTACTGCAGTCGCCTCACTGAGAGACGTCTGTGGGAGTGGGGTGGAGTAAACAGGATCTTATGTCTCGGGCCTCACTCCCTACATAGCTGAGGGTGACCTTGAACTTAGTCCTGCCTCCATCTCCTAGGTGCTAGGATTCCAGGCATGTACTGTCATAGTTGTTTATAGATTGCTAAGGATCAAAGTTAGGAACCATGCCTGGCAGGCAAGCCCCCTACCAAGTAAGCTACACCCTCTCAGCATCACTCCTCTTCACCCTCTCTCTCCCTAGCCTAAGCTGGCATCAAATTCAAAATCCTCCTGCCTCAACCTCCCAAGTACTCCACTTACATTTTGCCTGATCTCAGGAGGGTTAACACTAAACCCAAGAGAACTGTAATAGATATTTCAATCATTCCCCTTGTCTCACACCTAACTGTATTTCCTCGTAAGGTACTTGTGACTGACTCTAGTTAAGCACACTGAATGTGTTTCTCAGTTCAGTGTGTCTAAAAGAACTCAGATCAGTTACTAAACAGTGCTCTCCCACTTCTGCCCTCTAAACTTGCAAGTACCTTCTCCACCAGTAACAGAATCCTTTGATCAACTTACGAAATTACCTGTGTGAAAGAAAACAGAAGATTCTCTAATCCTAACATTTTCTTTCTTAAATCAGCTGTTTAAATTCAATGACTATGAGGCACCAGAATACCTAGTAGAACTGAAGGCCCAAGACTGAGTAGGTTCACCCCAGCCTCTTGTTACCAAGAACACTAAAAGTGAAAGCAGGTGTGTAATATCTACCTATGAGATAAAGTGTGTGGTGCTGATTCCTTTGTGAAGTAGCCTGAATACTCAAGAGAAAAGGACCTAAGCTGCTTCTCAACCATATACATTTTCAGTGTGACAAACATAAAGGGATGCATGTTTTTAAATTAAATTCTGTATTTGTCTTCTTTTATACTGTTTGCCGAATGCTTTCCTACTTATGGAGATAAGTTACCAATAACCACAGACTACTGAAAATATAACTGTGTGAGTTCTCTCTCTAGTTCACTGAGGCTCAAATAACCTTGAGTGTTGATAATAAACTGCCTATTTGGTAAACAAAAAGCACACCAGACCTGCAAACACTTCCTATTTTCATAGTGGCATAAATAGGCTAACAGACATTATAGGTAAAATTTCATCACTGAAACATTCTTAACTTGTATCAGACAGAGTGCACCTCTTCATTCATCCTCGACAGATTGTAAATCAATGTACATATGTCTGTCTGTCTGTCTGTCTGTCTGTCTGTCTATCTATCTATCTATCTATCTATCTATCTATCTATCTATCTGTAAATTTAGAGAGGAGCAAATAGGAAGAACGCATATTCGTGAGTTTGCCAGCTTCATGAACTGAGTTGGAGTTGAGGAGAAACTTAACAAAGGAAAGGCCACAACATACAGAAAATTCGCTGAAGATCAACACACACCCCTCTTCCAGAAGAAAAGCCAAAAACAGAAGAGGGAGATGGAAACAGGGAGGAATCTGAGAATGCTGACGTGGGGCAGGGATGTGGAGATGGAGAATGGGCCCTGGACAACACTGGCTGTCAGGAAAGGAGAGAAAGTGAACTGCAATCATTCCAGAATCCCAGATTTTCACCCAATCCACCGACAAAGAAGTAAAAGCTGCTTGCATGCTAATATTCTCCTGAGAGACACGGCAAGTAGGTTTTACTTTGCACTTACCCTGCAGTCATCTGTTTTATGCAGAATTCATTTACTATATACAGTAATTCAGCTTACTGTTTTCCATCCAGGAAGTTGTTCAGAAAACTGTCCCCCCTGCCCGTCATTTCAGTTTAACCACCAAAGACCTCTTAAATGGACAGCTACCCCCATGAATAGGCACCTGCTTGTCAGACAGGACTACCACTAACAATCATGTCTAAAGTCTAACCTGAAACATGCTGGGACCGAGACATTAACAAAAATGACTTTATAAGACAGGGGTCTCTGATGGGGACAGGCTAAGCCAATATATAACTACTGTAAAAATACAAACCATCTTTGTCTTTCAAACCAGGCTTTGAAACTCAAATCTTTGCCTTTTCTTAGCTGACTTTAGGGCTCCTTGGCTTTATAAAGTTGAAGATGGTATCTGGTACAGCTAGCGTTGTGTCTTTCTCAGTCTCTCTCTGGTCTTTAGGGTATTTTTTCCCTTTCCAGGAACAAACTCGAGGTCTTGTGCTCTAACATTGACCTAATTCTAAGTCCCTAGGCTCCTAACTGGAAAGGTTTAAAACACTGTGAGGGGATAATGTCCCTGAAATGTAACTGTTCCCAAATATCCAAACTGTAAACGTATAGAAGGAAGGCAACACTTTTCCTCTCCTCCCTTCACTCTCAGGTCTGAGTAGGTATATGTGTTCTACCTTGGGAATCCAAACATTTAACACAAAAAACAGAAAAGTATAGAGGATCAGACCCATGAGAACCCCATGAATAAATTTTCACTTTGTAGAATGAGAAAGCAAAACTGGGGACATCCTTTGTTGCAAGGAACTGGACAAAGGCCTCTCAGCTTCCAGCTCAAGTCTCCCGTCTTTCCATCCAGCTCACTGATGAAAAGTACATCGGAGGGGAGCCCACCAAGTCTTCCCGCAGAGATCAGTGTCACGAGACTGCCTCACCAGTGTCAGTACTCACTCTAAGACTACTTACTCCAGGCAAGAGACTTAAGAGCTGCTGAGAAGAAAGGAAAAGAAAGAAAAGTGGTTGTTGCTCTCAAATATGTCCTTTTAGAGTCTAAAGCCATGCTATGCCTTTGAGGAGTTCTCTTTCCAAGGGAATACAAGACTTCACTTAGTGCTGTCCACTGAGAAGTGTGGTATGTGCTGTGGAGAGAGGGCGTTACACTGCAGTCGGTGGTAATGGGAAGGACACTGTAGCACAAGCACAGAGTAGCTCCACCACCACCACTGCCCAGGCATTCTGCACTGCGCTTGGAGCACATCCTCTAGTCTAGTCAGTGATAGGCAAAGGGCAGTCATGGCTGGTTGACCAACCAATTTATATTTGCTGATACAAAATTATAGCCCATAGGGGTGAAGGTGGGGGTTTTTAAGAATCTGCAACACCAGTAATATAGCTTCCACAAGTAGGTTCTCTGTTCTATTCACAGGGTTAGAAATGAAAATCTATAACCAAACACACAAGACTTTTACAAAACTTTCCTGATTTTAAACATATCCCATAAGTAACACTTCCAGTCTTATTATGCTTTCTAATAATGACTCAAAGGTAGTTGTACTCCTGTTACATCTCCTGTCACTCTGGGCCAGATGAGGGACATGTCCTAGTATGTGGGCTGAGGAGTTGGTACTTCCTCTTTTCAACCTAGAAAGTAAGCTACATCCTCCTCCCTACCATTCTTGTCTGAGACACAGACAGAAAAGCCAGAAGGTAAGAGACCCTTGAAAACCGTTCAAAGGGACCAACCAAAGGAACCATAATCTGGCTTCTTCCAATGGCTTTCTGAACACAGTCTAAACTGCACTGAGGCACTTAGCTACAGGGACTATGCCAGGTAATCATGTGACAACCAATTAGATACCTTAAATCTGCCTGAAAGAACAGGTGGCCTGTGATCTTGGGGTGGCTTCTAGGCTTGACTTGGATTCTCCTCAAGCTCAATCTGCCTGATGATCTGTATTGAAGGAGGACAGAGCTGAACAAAGAGTTTGACAGCTGCCCATTCACCACATGGCCTGAAGGACAAGGCCTAGGGTTTGGAGAACACCTAAACAGGGAGAGAGCTAATTATATTTCTAGGTGGCTAATACAAAAAAATAAATCGTAGGGAGTAGGGAGCACAGGTTAGTAACCAGTATAAAAGTTTTCTTTCTTTCCTTTTGGTACTTAATATGAGTCCTTATATTCCTCTTATATTTCAGCAATTGGAAACTACCCAAGGAACCCGCCCGCCCCAACTTTACTGTTTTGCTGGGATGCTCTTACCATCAGGAACCTCATCTGGCCTCTTCCTCTTCTCATACACAACAATGATCACCACAAGGATGATGATTTCAGCCAGAATTCCCAAGAAAGGCCAAAGTGGGGCAAGGTGGCTCCGTACCCTGAGTACGGTGGAAACGGAGGCAGTGCCAATGGAGTTGGTGGCATTACATTCATACTCTCCAGGATCTTCTGTGATTTGGAGATTCACAATATTCAATTCAGTGTAATTCTCCTTGTTGATGATGAAGAAGCGACCAGAACTATTGGAAATCTCCTGTGAGGAAAAAGGCAGGTCAGAGTAGATAAACTACCCAAGGGAGTGACAGTGTCCTTCATTCTTATCAGGATACTAGCTAGAATGACAGACCATCTTTGTTCAATGGATTTTGAGCACTTAATTGATGACTTTCTTAAGTGTTCAATATAATTCTCATAGAATAGGGTATAAGTTTCAATATTGCTACTCTTCAAACTTACAGATTGAGCGGAGGCCAATTATCTGCCTCAGAGACAAACAAATTTAACAAATGCTGCTTCAAAAGCAGAAAGGGGGTGCAGAGGCGTACACCACACTAGCAGTAAGACGCTGAGAATCATGAGATATCCATTGTTGGGCCTGTCTGAGAACCTCAGGCCTGTCTAGTAACTTCAGAGCCAGCACATTTACTTTTTCACTTGATCAGTCTTTGACAAATCTTTAAATTTCTCTCAGAAGCAATGCTAAAAACTTGCTCTCAGGAGGGAGCAGGGAGAAAACCCTAACTTCCCTTCCAGGACTCTGGGATTAAAGAAAATGACTATTCAACTAATCAATAACTATCTGCTAATTAGTATATACCAAGAGAGAGCAGACTCCCAAAAGTTGTCCTCTGACTTCAATATGTATGGAATGGTATAAGAAAAAAAGATAGACATCCACAGGAATCAGTGACTTTAGGGGAAAAAAATTTTTTAAACCAGTGCAGGAGAATTGTGAGATGTTGAGGAGCAGGAAAGCTTCAAAGAGCTGACCTTAGCACAGGGTCATAGAGGAAGTGTAGCTGTGACAGGTCATAGACAGTCTAGGCAGTACATGTCACTAAAGCAGGAGTATGACAGCACAAGAGCAGAACTGTGCACTATTCTAAAAGGACACGGGTGGGAAGAGGGTACGGAAGACTGCATCTTCACCCTATACCAGCAAGAATTAACAATATACAAAAACAGCAGAGGACAGAGGAAGACTGTCGTCCACCGCAGTTATACACCGCAGTTATAGCACATACAGACTTTGAAGTATAGATACACAGTTGAAATGGGGACCTTAGCCTTCACAGTGAAATTCCAATTTCCATCTCTCAAAAGATGAAAGTACCAAAGCCAAAGACTTTCTTTCCAATGACCAGCAGAGAAACAGATATTCCTTCCTAGCACTTTAGAAAACACAATGGCGGTCTGTAAAAATACTCAGGTCAGCATCTTCACCTCCCCGCTCCTCATCCTGGCCTTTTTACTAATGGACTTCTAAAATCACTGTTGACACTGGAGTTATCAATATACTTGACATTTTTCTGTCAGAAGGTCATAAAGTAGGAAATATACAGAACTTAAAATAAAACTACGTATTATCCTTGATTTTGTCACTAATTTATGTTGGTTAATATGTCACTTTTCCAAAGAAGCTGGATCAGATGATTTACAGGGCCCTCAGAATCATCTGAGGGCTGGTAATAAAAAAAAGGGTGGGTATACAAATCCCATTGGAAAAGACACCTGGTTAGAAATCGAATCAGAGAATAAATGACTCCAAAGCACTATTTAAACACCATCAAGAACCACTCCACAGGAGCTCAAAGATGGCTCAGCAGTTACGAGCACTTGCTGTGCAATTATGAGACCCAGAATTCTGATGCCAGTGCACATGTAATAGGCTAGGCATCCTGAACACACCTGTAACCCCAGCTCTGAGAAGGGGTGGAGACAGAAGGATTGCTGAGGCCTGCTGGTTTCCAGCCTAGCCAAGAAAACATGAGCACCAGATTCAAGGAAAGACACAGCCTCACCAATGTGGAAACTGATGAGGAAGATACCTAACACCCTCTTTGATCCCCCACAAATAAATAAAATAAAGCTTAAAAATTATTTAGGATCACAGAGACGACTCAGCAGTTACATGCATTTGCTGTTCCTACAGAGGACTAGACTTCAGTTCCTAGTCCTCACAGCAGGCAGCTCATAACTACCTGTATTCCTGCTCCAAGAGATCTGACACCCTCTTCTGGCCTCTGTAGGCATCCACATAAATGTACAAACTAACTAACATACACACACACACACACACATCTTTTAAAAAAAATTATTTCATAGACTGGGAAAAAATGTTCTTTTTTGAAGCTAATATTATCAGATTACAAATGCCTATGCTTGTACTTTGTCTCCAGAGTGCCCCCAATTTTTATTCGGTATTTTCTGAATTTTAGGAATATACTTTACTACCTTTTGGTCCCTTTTCTTCCAAAGAACAAATGAAAACAATCATAGCAAAACATTTAGATTAGCTTTAGCTCTGTATTCAACTGTGAAGGCAAGCAATCTATTCCCTTGCCAGACAAGCAAAAGCCATGTACAAATTATGTACACAGTCAATGCTGGCAAGAGACTAAACTCTATATTCACAGTGCAAACTGCAATTCACTCCACAATGGCCCAAGCCATGCCTACATCAAAGAAACAGTTATTGCTGTTATAACTGGTCCAGATGTCTGAGCCTCCTCAGGAAATAACTCCATTAAGCACAGAGATCTAGGTATAGGTACAGGAATACCTCCTACTCACCTCAAACACCCCATTCTCTTTCTTGCGCCATATCCATTCTGGGTGGGGGTAGCCAACTGACTTGCAGTACATCATAGCATCCTGCCCTTCGTTTTTGTTTTCACTCCGTTTATGGCCAGTGATATCAGGAGCAGCTGTGAAAAAGTGTTAAACCGTTATCACCTAAGGTACCGAAGGCCTTACCTACTGGCTCAGAGTCCTGCTTCTAACGCTCTCCATCTTTTATCAAAGCTGAATAGGAATGTGTGCTGAAAGAGCCTTTTGGGTCACAAGAGCGTAAGAGGACCAATTTCACTCCCTACTCTTAGGTACTAAAGCATCAAGGAAATACCAGGGTTAATACTGTAAGAATTTCTACCAAAGTAGGAACTACTGAAAAAACAAACAAGCTCAAGTGTCCTAACTACCCAAACATGTTCCTCAGGAAGCATGGAAACAGAAGCACTGTCACTTATGAAGTTTTCTTCTTCAAACACCTACAATAACTATGCATCATGTTAAATGGCATGTATTTTCTTAAGAAAATTAAAGTTCCTTGAAATCTAGATATGTAAAATCAAGCCTAGTAAGCGATATATGAAAATGGATGCCGGGCGGTGGTGGCGCACGCCTTTAATCCCAGCACTTGGGAGGCAGGAGGCAGGCGGATTTCTGAGTTCGAGAGTTCGAGGCCAGCCTGGTCTACAGAGTGAGTTCCAGGACAGCCAGGGCTACACAGAGAAACCCAGAGAGAGAGAGAGAGAGAGAGAGAGAGAGAGAGAGAGAGAGAGAGATAGAGAGAGAGAAAATGGATATATGCTTTAAGAGCTACTAAAAACCAAGGACCAGAGCTCTTTTGGGAAAACCAACATCAAGCCCATTGGGCTTAGCCAGTGAGGAAAAGAATAATCAGGAACCTCAACTGACATCCTCAAAGGTTTTGTAAACAGAATAAAAACCTGACTTGAGGCCTGGCGGTGGTGGCCATTAACCTCAGCACTTGGGAGGCAGAGGCATTTGGATCTGAGTTTGAGGCCAGCTGCTTTACAGATTAAGTTCTAGGACAGCCAGGGCTACAAAGAGAAACTCTGCTCCAAACAAACCTGACTTGAGACAGGTGCGGTGGCATGTCTACTGGGAAGCAAAGACTGGTATACAGAGACTTCAAAGGCAACCTGGGAGTACACAACAAGACCCTCTCTTCAAAAAGGAAACAACAAGGCTGCCAAGTCTGACAGCCTGAGTTAGATCCCTGCAACCCACATGATGAAAGAAAAGAACAACACACACATTGTCCCCAACCTATATCCTCTTTCAAACAAACAAAGTCCTAGCATTCATATGGAACCACAAAAGAACTTGAATGGCCAAAATAATATTAAACAAAAAGAACAAGCTAGAATAATTACCATTCCAGATCTTAAGCTATATTAGAGACCATAGTAATAAAAACAATTTGGTACTGGCACAAAAAAAGACATTTAGATCAATGTAACAAAACTGAAGAGCCAGGTACACATAACTTAAGCCACTTAATAATTGATAAAGATGTCAAAAAACATAAGCTGGAGAAAGACAGTGTCTTCAACAAATGGAGCTGTGAAATGGATACAGAAGAATGAAACTGGCATGTTGTATCTATCACCTGGAACAAAAACTAACTCCAAATGGATTAAAGACCTAAATTTAAACTTGCAACACTGAAACTGCTACAAAAAATATAAGCATACCTCATATGACATGGGACTTATATGATACAGGGCAGGAAAAGACTTTGTGAATAGAACTCCATTTGCCTAACAATTAAGGGGAACAACTGACAAGTGGGGCATTCCTAAAACTAAAAAGCTTCTGCACAGCTAAAGAAACAATCCACTGTTGAAAATAAAGTCCAAAGAATGGAAAATAATCTTTGCCACCTTTACATCTGACAGAATTAATATCCAAAATATACTAAAAAAAAATTTAAAAAAAAAGACTCATTCAAAAAACTGGGCCTAGGACCTACAGAAAGTTCTTAAAGCAACAAAACAGCTTAAAAGAATAATAACTCAAAAAAATTCATCATCTCTAGCAATTAAGGAAATTCAAATCAAAACAACTTTGAGAGTTCATCTTACCCAGTCAGAATGGCAAAAATCAACAAAACAAAACTACAACAAATTCTGAAGGTGAGGTAGGGTCAAGGGGGAACCCTCACTCACTTTTGGGATTACTAACTAGGGCAGCCACTATGGAAACTGGTATAGAGAAATCTTAAAAAACAAAACAACTCCTTGGCATGTGACCAAAGAACTTGACATCCGACCCCACAGACCCTTGCTCAGCCATGCTCATCGCTGTTCGAAGCACTACAGCTAGGAAATGTACACAGCCTAAATGTCCTTCTACCAACAAACGGATAATAAAATGTGATGCATATACACTACAAAATACTATTCAGGTGCACAGGGAAATGAAATCATGAACTTTGTTCTAAGTGGATAGAACTAAAACAGATCATATGGAGTGAGGTAACCCAGATCCAGAAATACAAACATCACATGAGCTCTCTCACTGGAAGCTCCTAGAGCTCCAAATCTTCAGACATTGAGTACATCCACCTCCAGAATGGCATAACTATAGGGTGCAGCAGGGACACACAGCACAACACTTAGTGGTAACCAGCAGCTCTGTAATTACATTTTAGAACTGCTCAACAAAAGACACCATGCTTGGAATTGGAAACCTAGTCAACCAAACCAGTGCTAGAGGAGAAATCTACAACCACCATTTTATTAAACCAGCATTAAGTCCTAACTAAATACCTGTCCTTACACCTACAGATAAGTATAGTTCTCACCCCTCATCAAGGAAACTTCTCTTTGCAAGAGATAGAGACCATTACAGAAAACCACAACTGAAGAAAATCCAAAGCTGTGAAGCCCAGTAGCAAATGGATACATCTACAAAACACCCACGCACTTAAGGCTCAGGGATCACTGCAGAAAAGAAAGTAGAAAGATTCTAAGAGCCAAAAAAATCAGGGAGTTTGCTGAGACTGTGTCTCTTAGTAATGCCAGAAGCTATACCCATAAAGTCTCACCAACATGCTTGCCTAAACATGAGTTGAACAAGGGCAACAGATATGCCAGAGTAGATGGGGAAATACCAAAAGTCCTCAAACCTACACAAAGGACCAAAGGCATGTTGACAATGGGAGAAATAGCATTACATAGGGAAAAAACAGCAACTGGTTATACCAATCAGGCTTGAAAATATACACACAAGTAACATTATGCAGACTGAGGAATATATATGTATTATACACACACACACATACACACATATATGAATATATATATATACATATATACACATACATACATGCATACATGCATGCATGTATATGACAACAATTAATGAAAAAAGATGCCATGAATTTGAAAGAAAGCAAGGAAGGGTATCTGGAAGAAAGAAAGGGGGAAATGGATTATATAATAATCTCAAAAATAAAAGTTTTTAAAAAAGAAACTAAACAAAACAACAAAACAAAACAAAAAAAAAAACAAAACAAAAAACCTGCTGGGTGTGGTGGTTCATGCCTAGAATCTCAGCACTCAGGAGGAAGAAGGGGGTAAAAATAACAGATTTGAAGCCAGCCTCAACTACATGAGACCATGTTGGGGAAGCAGGAGAAAAAATAATAATAAAATAAAATGATGGCTCTCCACATCTAGCCAACTTATTGCAATCTTGGGCTCAACATTTGGAGAATTCCAAGATGTGGATATGCTGGAGACTATCATTCCCCTCGTTTGGGGCTCACCTAAGAAATACAGTGCCTGCTTCAGAACAGCTTTAAGGAGCCAAGAAGCCTGACGTGGACCTAATTCTTTGAATTTAAGTTTATTTTATCCTGATATTTTCCACTAGGGTTTAACAAGATATCTGAAACCAATGAAACTCAAGAGTAGGCCAGGATAGGAAAGACAATCAAAACGTATGGGTTCAAATTCCAGTTGAGTTGGATTTTCTTCCATGCTTTGATCTATGCTTATCAAATGGAGATAATTCTTGCACCTGCCTAGTTCCCAGAGTTCTTAAATAGGTAAGATATCCAAACAGTCACTGAAACTGTAAAGTCCTGGAGAGTCATATTACATCATTGTCTGATACCACATATGACCTTTGAACTATTTGGCTTCTTTGGTTTAGAGAGACTTCAAAGTCCTATAGTCCACAGACTGCTTCTGGGGCAGAAAGGACTGGCATGCATTTCCAGAGGCACCTAGTACCGGAATGGAATAGGTAAGGCTCCAAGCTGCATTTATAAACAGTTCTTGCCAAACCCAAGTCTGCTTTAGTACTTCTCTGTGAAATGCTTTCTAGGTTCAATATTACCAAAGGATCTTTTTTTTTTTTTCATGAAAAATTCTTTACTACCTAAGGAGTATCAGGCTGCCTCTACTGCCTCCATAAAAGCAACTTCTCTAAAGTTACTATGCCATTACTCTGATCTACTGATCACTTTTTCTCAGATTTCTTCAGTCAAAAAAAATTAGGGACTCGCATCCACCTACAGTACCCACTGTGCCACTTCCACCACCAACTTCATACCCAGACTTCCCACAAATTCCTCCAGAGTATAGCCTATCAGTGTAGTCTTCACCCTCATCAAGGACACCTCTTTTTGCAAAACAGAAAGTACTACAGAAAACCATAACCCATCAAAATGCATACGTGTGGAGCCTAATCTCAACACACACATCTATAAAACACTCCCCACACCTAAGGCTCAGAGAACTTTGCAGAAAAGGGGGTAGAAAAAGATTCAATGAGCCAGAGAGTCAGAAAATTTGCTGTGAGATTGTACCTTCTAGATTGTGCCATCAGAAGCTATAACTGTAAAGTCTCACCAACATAACTGCCCAAACTTAAGCTGAACAAGGATGCTGATACCAACAAACATGCCCAACTGAACAGGGAAAAGCCCACAAGGCCTCAACCCTACACAAAGAGCCACAGGCTACGGAAAGCTCCCAGGAACCAATGTGGGTAACCTTAGCTGAGATTCCCAGCAGTGGGGATATAAAAAGCAAGTTTTTAATTTGGAAATCAAAGATACCTAGATGGTATCAAGCCACTATTAGTTTACCAACTGACTGAAAAACTGACCACCAGCCATTTAAAAACCTGAGGTTAGTGACTATCTTTTCCCACTCTGTAGGTTGCCATTTTGTCCTACTGATGTGTCATTTGCCTTAAAACATTTTTCAGTTTTATGAAGTCTCATTTATAATTGTCAATCATAGTATCTGCAAGATTGGTATTCTGTTCTGTACTGTGTCACTGTGTTCAACGCTCTTCCCCACTTTCTCTTCTGTTAGGTTTTATCTGGTTTTATGTTGAGGTCTTTGATCCACTTGGACTTGCAGGGTAATAGATATACATCTAACTTGCATTCCTCTACATGCTGACATCCAGTTAGACCCAGCACCATTGTTGAAGATGCTTTCTTTTTTCCACTGTATAATTTTGGCTTCTTTGTCAAAAATCAGGTGTCCATTAAGTGTGTGAATTTATGTCTGGGTCTTAGATTCTATTCAATTGATCAACCAGTTTTTATGCAAATATCATGCCATTTTGGAAATTATTTTATTATATAAGATTGTTCTAGCTATCCTGGGTTTTTTTTGTTTTTCCATATGAAGTTGAGAATTGTTCTTTCGAGAGAGGAGATGGAGGCGGATGTTCACGTGTCTGTAGCAGTCAAAGGTAGTTGGTATATCTAGGCTGGGTATTGGGTTACACTTCTGATTGTATGAGTATCTTTTTACTGATCATTACCAAATATATGAGCCTTTGATTAATCTTTAAAAAAAAAAAAGAATTGTTCTTTCAAGGTCTGTAAAGGATTGTGTTGGAATTTTGATGGGGATTATATTGAGTCTGTAGATTACTTATGGTAAGATGGCCATTTTCACTATGTTATTCCTACCAATCCATGAGCATGGGAGATCTTTCTACCTTTTGATGTCTTCTTCAATTTCTTTCTTCAAAGATTTGAAGTTATTTTCATACAAGTCTTTTTCACTTTCTTGGTTAAAATTACATCAAGATATTATTTGCAGCTATTGTGAAGGGTGTTGTTTCTCTAATTTCTTTCTCCGACTATATATCTTTTGGATATAGAAAGGCTACTAATTTTTTTAGTTAATCTTGTATCCAGCCGCTTTGCTGAGGGTGTTTATCATCTGTAGGAGTCCCTTGGTAGAATTTCTGGGGTCTCTTATATATAATATCATATCATCTGCAAACAGTGATACTTGGGCTTCTTCCTTTCCTTTATTTGTTTGGTTCTTTTTCGAGACAGGGTTTCTCTGTGTAGCCCTGGCTGTCCTGAAACTCACTCTGTAGACCAGGCTAGCCTCGAACTCTCGAACTCAGAAATCCGCCTGCCTCTGCCTCCCAAGTGCTGGGATTAAAGGTGTGCGCCACCACTGCCCAGCCTTTCCAATTTTTAAAAGATTTAATTTATTTTAAGTATGTAAGTACACGTCACTGTCCTCAGACACACCAGAAGAGGACATTGGATCCTATTATAGTTGGATGTGAGCCACCATGTGGTTGTTGGGAATTGAACTCAGTGCTCTTAACCAATGAGCCATCTCTCCAGCCCTTCCTTTCCAATTTGTATCCCCCTGATCCCCTTCAACTGTCTTATTACTCTAGCTAGTATTTCTAGTACTATATTGAAGGGAGTGTAAAAACAATCTATAGACTAGAATGAAAAAGGCATGGTCATTCAAACACATATCCTTTATTGTGAAGAAAAAGAACTGACTGTAGAATTCAGTGAACAAACAGTTATAAATTTTATTGTTCCAAAAAGTTGGTCCAGTTAAATCTATACATGAAGAGGAACCTCAGAGATTCCATCAGCAAAGAGGTCATTTATATTCCCCTAAATCTTGAATTTTTCAAATATAATAACTTCTTACTGTTCTGCAGATTTCACATCTCTGCAGCTATAAAATGGCAACTGTTTCTAACTCTACCCCAGAGACACTACCACTATTCACGACAGTGGTTTAGAGTTAAAACACTCCCTTCTAAATTTAAGTCAGTTTTCACACCTAACCACAATTGGAAGCTAGCTTAGAATATGATTCTGGGTTGGGTTTATTCAAAGCTTTTTGAACTTAACATACAAAAAGTTCAATGTTCCTAGTCTTTACCAAACTAAACTATCGACAATCTTAAAGACTTGAGATATTATACACTCTGTTTTCTAGCCACATGTTATGGGAGAGATGCAATAACTGAAACCCCTTAGGAATTCTGGTAGACTGTATGTTATATATTTATCTGGCCAATATGACCAGAGACAACACTTTAGGGTTTTACATATCAGAAATTTCTGTCCTTTAAACAAGGATACCACTATTTGTTCCTGTTTTCCTAACAGTAACAACAGTAACAGTAGAAAGGTTAACAGTGCAGTCAACAACTTGAACATGAAAGCACACGAATGATGTGTGTGCTACAAGTGTGCAAGTATGTACATACAAGTGGAGGTTATAAGTCAATGTTTGGTGTCTTCCCCAATTGTTCTTCACATAATTTTTTAAGACAGGATCAAAACCCAGGGATCCTCCTGTCTTTGTCTCTGGAGAACTGTAACAACAGGGAAATGTGCCCATTGCTCATGTGAGTTCCAGGGAGTCAAACTCAAATCCTCATGCTTTTAACAGCAAACACTTTACTGAGCCACTCCCCAAAATATACAAGTTGTAATTTCTGTCTCAAAACACTAAGCCAGCAGCCCTCTATGTTCTGTCCTTCCTCACTACTGCTTCATATCTGCCACAGAAAGATGAAGAATTATACCTCTGGGACTGTTGAATCCCACACTCTTTAAACAACAAAACAACAAACAAAACTTTAGTTACTACTGGTTGTTTGTTGTGTACACTGAAAGCATGGTGAACATGTGGAGGTCAGAGAATAACCAGAGCTTCTAGGTTCATCTAGGTTCATCTAGGTTCATCTAGGTTCATCTAGCTTCATCTAGCTTCATCTAGCTTCATCTAGCTTCATCTAGCTTCATCTAGCTTCATCTAGCTTCATCTAGGTTTTGGGGATTGAACCAGGTCACCAGCTTTGCACAGCAAGCACTTTTACCTACTCAGTCATCTCATCAGCCCTGAACCCTACATCTAAGCCAGATAGACAAAGAAAAAAGACCTATTTCTTTTGCACTTGAAGTGCTGCTTATAAATCACAATTGCCGAATCCATTAAGATTGCAGTTATTCAGTACCTACAATTGTGTTTAATTATCCAAATAAGTAAACAAACTTACCCTGTCCCATAGCACTTGGGACTGTACCAAGAGCTCAGCAGGAATACCAGATGGCTTCAACTATGGAGTCAAAGTCTCTTCACACAATTCAGCTCACTTACAGTTAGGAAGGTCCACTACTGCCATAGAGAAAATGTCTTCCAATACTTTCCACCCTCATGTTAAACAAATTCAGCATTCTCCAAAAGCAGAAAGGAATCAAGCAGCAAGTCCTGGCCTGTTGTGATCTATTGTAACCACTGGAACTCCACAAGTCAGAATTTGATCTAGCAGCCAGAGGTGGTACTGAGAGTGCCTTTATCATCTCATAAGTCAGGACTGTATCACCACGACACTTCTTTCCTTTCATATATAGAAGATGTTGAACATGACTAACTCTTCAATCTGCATTTTTAATCTTCCACATATTTTAAGGAAGAGCTAAGTAACTGTTTGGGCCTTTCTTTTTCCCCCAGATCTGTCCTTCTACAGCCCTTTCTCAACAAAATAAAATAAAAAAAAACCTTGTTTCCTAAGCAGTACCTTAAACATCATCTTAGACATCATAACAATGGAAAAAATACTGTATTAGAGTCAAGACTTGGGCTCTAGGCTAGCCCTGACACAAACTCATTACAGAACACAACGGTTTCACTTTTAAGGGTCTCAGCTTCTCCTTGGGAGTAATGCATGAAAACTAAGATCAGTGTTATTAGGTAGCTACAATTTGTATACTTCTATTTGCATGTGAAACTCTCTGCTATAGCCTCATCTCTAAGATGCCCACAAGATTTCCTTAAAAACAAATAGCTTTATATTAACCTTGCACAATGTACTTTCACAAATGTGGCCAGGCCCACCTAAGACCAAAATAGTCATACCTATAAGATTTAGGAACTTCCACTGTGTTGGATCATATAAGATGCTACTACTTAAAACATTTTGACATGTGAAACAGTAATTTTATATAGTAAGTGTACTATAATTAATGCTCCCACCAAATGTATCAAGTAAGTGCTACTGATGTCTTTATTTTATAAATAAAGGAATGGAAGCACAGAAGTCAGGAACTTGAAAAGCTATACAGTTAGTACACAACGGAGTTGGTATTTATAACCAGGCAGCCAGGCTTCTAATCCTGTCATCTTAGCTGTAAATTACACTGCTTCTCAAAATGGAAATAAGAATTTTTAAAAACCAGACATCCAGAGTAAAGAAGTATCTCTGAAGGAACCAGAGGCTAACACTGAAGCCTTTGATAGGTTGTACCTTTCACTTCAATGGTGGCATTTGCTTTAGGAGCGCTGACAAAATGATATACACAGTGGTATTCGCCTGAATCCTCAGCTCTTGGCTTATTGATCCTGCAGAGATAAGGGAAAAGATAGGAAATGAGTTAACTGGGCAACAGAAGGAAAATCAAACAGGCAACAAGAAGGGACCAGATTCTAGCTCTACGAGGCACTCTGCAGTATGACACACCTGACAAACCTACCTTAACATCTCCACACACTGCTCTGCACTGCTCCACCCATCACCCAGCGCCTCATGTCCTTTCCTGTCAGGTCTGTGCTCACATGTCAGGACACCTCAATCCCCTCCTCCCCCATTACTCTCACTGTGGTTTTTTACAACATTTACCACAATTTATAACCATGTATTTATCATACTGTCTGACTGGCATCTGTCTCTGCGACAGACCATTTGTCTGGAAGCAGGCACTGTCTAACTGGTACACTGCTCTATACTCAGCCCTCACCTGGTACACATACCATAGTGAAGAAGAAATGAGAAAATGAGTGAGTGACTGAACAACGTAAGAACAAGTGGGTGTGGACACAGACCTAGTTAAGAAATTAGTGTAAGAAGACTAATGTGGCCAGGGTATTAGTTCCTCTCAAGGCTCACAGCTAATGACAACCTCACACATCCTCAATACACTCCCTTCTACACACTCACAAACACACACACACACACACACGGGGGGGGGGGGGGGGGGGGGGGGGGGAGAGAGAAGAAAAAAGGGGGGGGGGGGGGGGGGGGGAGAGGCAAACACAGACAGACAGGCACTGATAACTGCAGAAAGAAAAAAAAAATCAACTGCCCCAGATTAGAGCATAAATCTTAATGTTAGGATGGCTTCAAAATATTCTTCTGAACATCACTTAAAAGATAACCAAATCTCCACTGCAGAAACTAATATGTAATAAATTACTTAGCCACTTACTGGCCCAATGAATTAACCCATTATATTTTCATTATTAAAAAAAGAAAAGAAAAGAAACACAAGTTAAGAACACAGATAAGAACTGACTCAGCATTTCTATATACTCACAATATTCTAAAAGGAACAGCAGGTGTCTTCTCAACATGACACAAACATCTCATCACCTTGGATCTATGCTCTCAAAAGGAAAACACACACAAATAAACTGTTCTTAAGTAGTCCAGAGTTTGAGAAATGATCAATAGCCATCATACCCTTCAGGGGTTCCATAAGAAATACTTAGAAACAAACAAAAAAAAACCAACTTCCCAAATTCAAGGACATGCCTACGTGTTTACAATTTCCCAAAACCCTTGGACTAACTACTGGAAACTGGAAAGAGAACTGAAGCAAACAGAAAGTGTTTCCTACAGGGTAGGCAGAACAGGCTTCTGAAGCTGGTTCAATGGCCAACTGCCCGAGTAACCCAAGAATGTCTAAACTCTAAACTCTAATCCACAGCCTGGAGACCATCACAAAAAGAGAACAATGGCAAAGACACAGTAGATAAAGTCAAGTGGACTGAACACTTGCTTCCTTGAAAGAGGCATTTAAACAAAAGGGATAGAAGAAAGGAGGGGAGCTGGAGAGATGGCTCAATTGTTAACAGCACTGATGCTTTCAGCACCCACATGGCAGCTCCCAACTATCTGTAACTACAGTCCCAAGGGATCCAACACCCTCACACAGACACACACGCAGGTAAAATACCAACACACATAAAATTTTTTAAATTTTAATTTTAAAAAATTGAGGCTGCTCTTCCAGAGGTCCTGAGTTCAATTCCTAGCAACCACATGGTGGCTCATAACCATCTGTAATGTGACCTGATTCCCTCTTCTGTTGTGCATAAAAAAGGAAGTATACATATACAGTTTTTAAAAAATCTATAAAGTGAATGGACAGACCAGAAGTCAAAGTAAGTACCACCCAACAACTCCAACTCATTAACATTTTCCAAATTATGAAAATACTGCTGAGGCTACCTTCTCAATTTAACATCAGAAGAAATCACAGTAGAGACAGATTAAGTTACCACTTCATGATAAGGTATAGAAGAGAAGGAAAGCATTACAGAAACAATTCAAAGTAGCTGTGGAATCTAATATTGGTGTTGAAATATACTATAGTATCTATAGTATTTGACCTGAAAGGCATCCAAGACCTACTACCTGAGCCTTAATTTCCTGATCTGGGGGAAAAAAAAAAAAAAGATGAGGACTTACAAACTCATATAGATCAATTAAATAAGGGGCAGAAAAATCTTAATGATGCCGCAGAATGTCTTTGTTGGCTTTCCTGGTCTCCCTTCAGTGTAATTTCTTTATATTGTATTATTCTGCCAAGCAGGATTAGCTGATCCTTTTGGAGATCACTTTGCAACCCAAAAAAAACTTTTCTAAAAGATGAGATGCCAAATGTTCTCAACACCGTATCACTGGGGTTCCAGATAGCTCAGACCAGCAAATATCCTCTTCTATTCAGAGACTATGTCTAGGCTATCAACCTCACCCCCAGATCACTAAAGACCACTGTATGAACTGGTCCTGATCAGATTATGGTGACTTTACTCTTAGAAGACAATTCATTAGGACATCTACCCATAAGAAAGATCCCTTGTCCCAGTTTCAAAGCTGACTTCAATTTGCTTCTCAAACAAGTCAAAAGGCCGGTATCCTGTGACTCAGCTGTTAACTAATACTGATTCCATGAGCGGATGACTCCTGGTTCTTAGTCTCTTAATTACAGCAGTTTCAGAGTCATCTATGGCTCTCAACCATGACTGCCCATTAGAATCACTGAGGAATCCTTGACAGATTCCTAGCTCTGCCTCAAATACAGCATACTAGATTACTGAGGAGAGGCCCAAGGCCAAATGTGGTGGTGCATGCCTTTGATCCCAGTACTGAGGAGGTGGAGGCAGGAGGGCCTTTGTGAGCTGGAACCCACCCTATATGTAAAGAGTACCAGGACACCAGAAATACAAACTACATAAAGAGACCAGATCTCTAGCTATCCCCCCCCACTCTACCCCTCCACACCCCCACACACACCCCCACACCCACACACACCCACACACACACACACCAGGAGAGGGCCAAATGCATCTCAAATCAAAGTACAGAATTTGGGAAAGAGTTCAGTTCACTGAAATAATGAGATCATACTGAATTTTTAATAGAAACATTCTCAAATTCATCTTTTCAACATGTACATGTAAATTCCTAATGAGGATAGGATGCATTAATATGAAAGACCTTTAGAAAAGCATGGAAAACAGTTTAGGAACCAGTTCAAGTTTCTGTAACAAAATAATTCATAAAGTGTCTACGTGTGACCCTCTGTCTCTCACCCCACCCCACCCTTCTTTTTGTTTGTTTTGCTTTTTGAGACACCGTTTTTCTACCAAATTCTGGCTGTCCTGGAAATCACTCTGTAGAGCATGCTGGTTGAACTCAGAGATCCACCTGCCTCTGCCTTCCAAGTGCTGGGATTAAAGACATGCACCACCACACCCAGCATCTCTCTTTTGTAAAAATGTTTATTTAATATATGCAAACACGCACATATGCACGTACTCGCAAGTGTGCAGGACAACTTGCCACACAGTTGGTTCTTCCCTTCCGCCATGTGGATTCCTGGCGGGAAGCACCCTTACCTGTTGAGCCATCTCACTCATTCCACAATGTATCCTTTACTTCGCAGTTTCATACTCATAACTGTATCGTACAAATTGTCAACTGCTAATGATGAAGGATTATGAACATACTCCCCTCTTTGTTCCCAAGAGTGTTAGTTCTTACCTGTACTCCATGTTGCTGGCATTCTTACGGGTGGCAGTGAGTTCTACTCCATTCCTTGTCCAGTAGCTGTACGTAAGGGTGTGAGAGCTGGAGGTGAGGTTACACTGCAGGGTGACAGGAAGGAGGCTGTCTCGAATAATGACCTCTTCACTGGTGACAATTCTTGGTTCTGTAATTAGAGTACATAATGACAGAGTGCCATAGTTTTCCACTGTTTGTAGCCCTGGCCTGAGAGTTAAATGGGGTAGGATGGGGAGACTAGAAGAAGAGGGAAGGCAGACAGGACTACATTGGGACTTTCACTTTACCACTTTGGTGGAAGTTAAAAAAAGGAAAAACAATGATTATAAGCAAATGACCACTAGCGCAGACAACAGCCTGAAGACCAGCTGGCCTAGACGTGAAAGAATGGGCGTATTACATGTGCTTGCACTGGCAACAATCCACTTACAGTTTTCAATACCACAATTTTATGAAATAAGAACCACCAGCCAATTCAGCATCTATAAGAAAAAGGAGGTCTGCCTTGCAGTTCTGAATGCAAAGGCAGTGTGTCATTTATGTAACAGACTCCTGACGGAGCCACTGGACTTTGAAAAAGCAACACATAATACATATATGGTTGTTCCCACAATGAAATCTGGTAACCCTACAGCAAACCAACCACAGCCATTCCATAGAAAAGATTTAAATATAAACTTCCCATTGGAAGTCTCTTGCATTCTTTAAAATGCTGAGGAGTGTAACTTCTTAAAAAACCACTGAGACTTTTCTCCAGCCCATGTTTACTCCCAAAACAACCTTTTCAGAATTGCACTTTAAAACACATTGCACTGCAAGACAATACAATTACACTAGAGTGTAGTATGTCTTGGTATATGGGCTCCTAGAAACTTGGAACCACAAGGTTTGCTCTTCTTTTATGGGCTAGAAAAGTAAAATGACATGTCCAAGGACAAAATTACTATCGGTGGCAAAACTGGCCCTATAAAATACATCTAAGTTTCCTATTTCTGTCCCCCAATTCCCAATACCTCCTAGCCCCCAAAACCTTCACCTTACTGCAAGGTAAAGATATTTCTTTCTGGTTTCTATTCTGGGCTTGGATAACTTAAGATAACATCTGTCTATAAAAATAACCTACAATTAGCTAAATAGAATCCATTAAGCAAAAAAAAAAAAATTATAAATACACTGAATCATTTCTGGTGGGTTTATCTTGAAGAAACTTGTAAATTTTCATTTCTATATTATAATCAGGACTATGTTGCTTGAGTTTTATCTTTTCCCAGATTTAGGTTTTTTCCTACTTTGGATTGAATGTTGTCTTTCAGGTGAAGTCTCAACCAATCACCTTTTCCCATCCACAGTAAGAGGTATGTGCCTCTCTTCCCCACATCCCTTCTCAGACACCCACGACTGATTTCCCACTTCCCTGTAGCTACTTTCTAGTATATGTTTCTACAGCAGCTTCCCTCATCATTTTATAAAGAGCAGTTCTAACTTTTGAGGATAGAACTGTCTCCCTCTTCTGAAACTGCTTCTTATATAGTTCAGAGGAGGGAAGAGGACAAATGGAGAAGTCATGAGATATTTGGAAAATGTAATGTCTTAATGACTTTCTAACTCATGTAACATCTCTGCTTATAAAGCTAATGTCTTTATTATCTTATGATAAAGCAAATCTTGAAATTGCCTCAGTTAACAAACTGGTGCTGACTAATTTCCAACTCTGACAACAGGATAATAGTTATCTTCCATTCAGCACTGGTCCTATTTAGTAACACCAAACAAGGTCTCTATATACAAATAATGGAGGTATAGCAGCCACTAGGACAAAAGCAAATGCATGTAAACACGTTAGCGCATTGGTGTCCCATGAGTTCAAGACATACTGGACAAAAGCCAAATCCCTGGGCTTTAAGAAGTCGAGCAGAACAGCTGCAAACCCTGCAATGGAAGGCGCACATACACCATCAGCAGAAAGCATCACAATTCCAAGAAAAATTAAAACCAAGCAAAAACAGAAGAGAAAAAGATAGAACCAGTACTCCACAGAAGAGAAATTAAAAATATATCAAAAGCAACATTAAACCCAAACACACTTTCAAGTTTTCACCGAATTTTTATTGTCCAATTTCATATTCTATCCCACTTGGGAATCTCCTGGTTCTTCCTCTCAGATTGCACTGAGAAAGGGAGAACTCTGAGAATGAGGCCAAGAGTTTCCAGATGTTTATATACAAGGAGGCAAAGAAAATGCTACTCTTACCTGTGTCGATGTAAATGATCATTGCAGCTCAGGGAGATTAAGAAGGTGATGAGAGCAATCTGGTAGACTTTCTGCTAAGAAATCTTAGAAGGCAAAAGAAAGTACTTTTTCCCTTAAATGTTAAGGATCCAGGAAAGAGTCGGCTGGGAGCAAGTTGATTCTGTCCCATAGGAGGACTGCAGTGCAGGGTAACCTGACTTCTGTCATTACTGCATGTGAAACTAGCACTATGCTGAGCTCCTCTGGCTACAATACTCCATTTGTGTTCTACACCAGGATGAAGGTGAGATATTTATTTCTGTGGCCCAGTGCTACCCAGTGAAAGTCCAAGAGAGATGAACATTTAGAAATTCAAATATTTTTACTTGTCACTAACTTCTATTTAGAAGCAATAGGTAGGACTCTTACCCTAACCAGCATGTTTATATAAAGAACATCTGGCAAAACAAGCCTAAAAACTGGACCTATTTCTCTTCTGGTTTACTTTATTCAAAGAGCTTTGGGGAAAGTACCAGTCATTGTTAGAAAAATTCAACCTCCCTCTAGAGGCAATGTTTCTAAGGAGCCTAAGATCACAAAACAATTTAAAGTTAAGTTCAGGGTATTACAGCTAACTTGTATTAAGCAAATGATATAGATATCCAGGGAGAAACTGACTAGGCAGGCTATGGCTCCAGTATATGCAGATACCTGTAAGTTAAGAAATTTGTTTCTAAGTAAACTGAGGAAGTACTATGTGCTCTTGGGAACTGATGCATACTTAACTCCAAAGCCTACTCTTATACTCCCTACAGCCAGTCAGTCTTTTTAGCTACAAGTTAAGATTCTTAGAAGTGAGACTACCTAATGCCCAGTCTATAACTATGAACTTTTAGAGACCTTTGTGGCCATTTAGATAATTCTGCTTTTTGTTTAAGGAAAGGAGCAAGGGGGCAGGAGAAGGAGGCGTGCAAGGGGAAAAAAGTTGTTAAAAGAAAAAATTGTTAAAAGAAAGAAAAATTGCTGGGTTACTGTTCCCCATTTCTTTTCCCCTTCACAGAAGCAAGCTCTCTGATTCAGCAGTACCAACTGCAACAGCCTCTCCTGTCTCCCTTCATATCCCCTCCTCCAGTTTTCCAAGTGGACACAAAACAAATACTAATTTGATATTATCTAATATTTGATATTTTTCATATATACATTCGTTTTCTAAGTACATAGATTCAGGGTCCCTCTCATATTACTGTGCTATCACCAAATTGCTCATAAAAATAGTGTATTTTACTGCTAAACTTCATTCTCTCTAAATCATTCAGTTCTCTCACTAAACCACTCAAAATCATTAGACCCCTCCTTTAAATTGAGAATGCCCCTCAGTCAGAACCAAGTCAAATAAATGCAGGACTAGAACTCTTCCTGGTGAGAGCATGGATTTTTGTGTTGGGCTCTGCTTCCTACCATGCAGGTTTCAGAAAGAGAACTGGCCACCCAAACCTAACTTGTACAACAGACACAGGACTCAAGAGGACTTGGATTGAGATTTAACTTCCTTTTTTTTTTTTTTTAAAGACAAAGAAACAGACAGTGTGAATGATTTCCAAATTATTTTTGAGTTTATCATCCACCAAGATAAGGAAATTTGTGAAAACATCAAAACCAAGCTAAGCTGTCTGTGGATAGGAACCAGATACAATTCTGACTTTCAAGACAGCATGAAAGTTTTTAAAACAATATAATTTTCAGCTTCAGAGCACCTAGCTCCTGATAGCAAGACTAAGGGAGAGCCTCTCAGGCGGCTACTTTTAAGAAAACAGGCCCAGAAAGAACCGTGCTGTTGCATTGGAGGACTGCTATCAGAGAAGCACATGCCACTGCTTTAGAAAAGAAAAATAGCTGGAGCTGTGAAAATATCCAAGCTTACATGCCACCCACAAAACACATACTACCACACTGCACCATGGCAACATTCCTATCAACAGAACAGGATGACACCAAGTCACAGCAAGGGAAAAGGCTGGGCAGACACAAACTTAAAACCATAGAGGTAAAGGCAGCTAGCTATTCAGAGTGAGCTTCCAACAGATGAACAGGGGAAATAAAAAGTAGTTAGAGTGGGGAGAAAAACAAAAATAGAAAGGCACCGAAGAAGCACTCAGCAAAAGGGTAGCAGGAAACCTACTACAAAATTAAAGAGGAGGGGGAAAAACAGTTTCAACACTACCCTCATTCCACTGCCTGGCATTTGTGCTTTTAAAAAATGTTTTGTTTCCCCAGTTCTCCCTCCCCACCTCTTCCCAGCGAAGCTGACTTTGGACAGTCATGGGTTTCCTCAAGTTCTTTGTTCCTGAGGAGAAAGACACAGAGAAGGGTTGGGAGATAAAGGAAATAGAAAGGACGGCAGAGAAAAAAAAAAGTAGCCACAAATGTTTTCATACACTACAACCAAAAGGGTCGTGGATTTGAAAAAACAAAGACAAGGGATGGGGTAAGCGATCATATGAGGGTAGAGGGAAAGGAAGCAGAAGGGAAGGGTCATTGGGCCACCTCTAAAGACTACAGTACTACTACTGTAGGGTGCTGGACTCACTCTGAAGGACGCTTATGGTGGCCTGGGCTCGAATCCATGTTATGGAAGGGTTTTGCCTCAAGTCATTCCTCTTGGGGTCGTTGCTGGCCCTGCACTCGTAAGTCCCAGAGTCCTCCAAGGTGAGCCGGGTTATTCTCAGCACACTCACGCCGTTTGACCCGTAGGCGGTGTTTACGGTGACACGGCGCTTCCGAGCACCGTCCCACAGCTGTCTGAAAGACTCTGCCCGGTTGACTTCTGCGTACCACCACTGGATCTCTGGCGTGGGACTCCCGACCACGTCACAGTACAGCTCAAAGGCGTCCCCCGTGAGCTTAGTTTCTGACATGGGCGACTTGACAAACCCAGCTAGAGGGAGGGGGAGCAGGAATGCAGTGACAGGCCAATCAGAAAAAAAAAAAAAAAGAATCAACAGGTGTTAATAATTTAAAGGAAAGAAAAGAAAAGAAAAAAGCAAATGAGTTGCAGAGAACAAAAAAGGATTCATTTTTAAACTATAAAGAGACAGTAATAGCAATTCATACAAGCTTTTAGAAGAAGAACCACCCTGGGAAGCTTATGAAGCAAAGGCAGGCCAATTACAAGCTGGGGCAGCCCAGGTGCTGGCCAGGCAAAAGCAAGCCCACTGGAAAGCATTTTAGCAATGGGCCCAGCTGGTAGGAATGAGAAAGCCTTAGGTCTTGGGAAGAATATCCTTCCATAGAGCACAAAACCATTACCTTTCCAAACTCAGGCAAATGATGGAAGATAACAGGAAGTGGTAATGGGTTTTAATGCCAAGTCAGGATCTTTTTTGAATGTGTAAACATTTCATTAGAGATGCAGGATCTTTCCTAAACCTCAACAAGAAGTACATTAACTGATCTAGTACCTTCTCTTATTATTCAGAGTCCAAATTTCAGCTGAAGGGCAGCAAAATTCTCACATGTAAGATACTATCCTTAGTTTAGACTTTTCCATCTCCTAATCTTCCCTGGGCCCATAGCAAACAAACAGCCCAACTGTCTATGCATCTATCTGAAGACAAACCCTCAGGAACAGAAAAAAAGCAGTCTGTACTTCACACCAAAGAGAACGAACTATTGTGCTCAGGTCAGAAGCTGAACCAACACTAACAGCAACCCAATCATTGCCAGTGAAAAGATGGGACAATGCTCTTCAGGATTCTATAAATTCTACTAGTAAAATCTCCTGAAAAGCCAGTCTTTGAAATAAACTGTGGCTCCTGACAGGCTCTTCCTACAGAGGGTAATCGCCTGGCTACTCGCAGTCAGTTCAAAGAGGATGAGGAGTGTACACTGATGAATTAACTAACCTGCTGGGTGAAGGGTATGCCTCAACTTGCATTTTAGGCACTGCTCAGAACTAAAGCTGATGCCTGCTTCTATTACCTGCCCATAACTTGCTTTCTATAAGACAAGTTAGGTTAGTAATAGCAGAGGTTTAAAAAAAAAAATCATCATAGTCTAGGCGTATCGTAAAAGCCTATAGTGGGAAAGATATATCACAGGGCAAGGATTTACTCATTCATTCTCCAGGTTCCCTCCCCAGCCCTGCCCCTGAATGTCTACCATTAGGCAATGCCCTAAAGTATAATAAGGCAAGAGTTTAAAGAAGGCACTCTGAGTGGCTTGGCTTCTGAGCTAAGTATGCTCATCTACAGTGAACAGATCACCAGGTCAGAATCTGCCAATCTTAGATTTAAGAACACTCCAGAGAACAGGTGAACAAAATCCAAGTTTTTCTATCGTCTAGAAGCCAAGGATGTAATCAGCTAACTGAAAATGGAGGTTGCTACGTATAAATGTTCCTGTTTATAACCAAAGCAGTACCTGCCTTTGGAGACAAATCCCACTCTGATGAGCTAAGAACACTACGGACGTACTGACTACCATATTCAAGTACAGGTCAAGACCTCTACATTCATACTGGCCTTTTAACTAGCTTTCAGAGTGAATAATATAGAAACACAGTAATCAACAGGCTTAGACTAAATGTTGTGCTTTGAATATGTTATTTGAAACTTCCCCTTTGACCTCTAAGACCTTGTATAAGATCTTTCTTACAAGATCTAGGACCTTGTAAGAAACGAATACAAGTCCAACCAGCCAAACAAATGTCAATTTCAAACACAGAAGTTGTTTAATAAATACAGAAAAGAACTGCCAAGGTCCTGTATAGAACTGAGCTTGCTGCTAGGTAAAATGCTGATTTAAAGGGCGGTATCTCGGTTATGCTCATAAACTGCTACCAACTGCCAGAAAGTTAATGCCTACAAATAGGGGAGATTAAGGAAGCTGGCTTTAACTAGCAGTCTAGTTGCCGGGGAACACTAGTTATCAGTAAATTCTTGAAAACACTGTCAAGAGTATCTTTATCATATTTCTGATCAGTTAATGGAAATCACATTTCACTCTGACACTGTCCATGAAGGTGGGGCTCTTATATCCCTCAGATGCTGTATTTATGTACTTGACAAAGTCCTAGAAACCTATTAGACTTGTGTTATGTTCTACTTTCTTCTGAATACCAGTTATTAGACTAAAGCTTGCTTACTAATCTGTTGGCTATGCTGATATAAAAAGGATGTTCCAAACCAACAGAACCCATGAAATTCCAGTGCAACCCCAAATCCCAGTATTACACAACTCAAAGGAATAGAGAAAAGGATCTAAGCATAATTCCCACTACATAAAACAAAACAAATTACTCAGCCTGGAGGAAAAATATGTTACTCTAATAGGCCAGGCTTAGGTCAGGCATGGTGGTGCACACCTTTGATCTCAGAGCTCAGAGGCAAAGGCAGGTGGTTCTCTGTGAGTTCTGAGGCTAGCCTGGTTCACAAATCTAGTTCTAGAATAGCCAGTGCTACACAGAGAAACCCTATCTCAGAAACAAAAGGAAAAAGAAACAGAATTAAGACCAAGTCAAAATTACTATTTGAACTGGTAGATTATAAGATCCAAATTTAAACTTTTTAGAAAACAAAATTGAAGGAGCTGGAAAGATGGCTCAAAGGTTCTGAGCATTCATTCATCCTTGCAGAGGATCTAAGTTTGGTTCTCAGAACCAAATGAATCTAGTTCCAGAGACTCCAGAGAGTCAGACTCCCTCTTTTGGCCTCTTTAAGAACCGCACATTCATATAGTACTAACATGCGAGCAAAACCATCTATACACATAAAATAAATCTTTTTTAAAAAAAAGGACTGAAACTATGTTTTTTTTTTAAAAAAAAAAAATTTATTTGTGTGTTTTATATACACCTGCATGCCAGAAGAGGGCATCAGATCCGTTTATAGATGGTCATGAGCGACCATATAGGTACAGAGAATTGAACTCAGAACCTCTGGAAGAACAGCCAGTGGCTCTTAACAGCCAGCATGGTCCCTTAACAATGTCCACACCTGCAATCAATGTGTCTTACAAGGCTAGAAAGTTAGCATAGTCATTTAAAGGTAAATTAAAGATATACTTTTTATGATTCAGTGCTCTTAACTGCTGAGTCATCTCTCTTGCCCACTAAAAC
Source organism: Grammomys surdaster (assembly GCF_004785775.1). Lineage (NCBI taxonomy): Eukaryota > Metazoa > Chordata > Mammalia > Rodentia > Muridae > Grammomys > Grammomys surdaster. The sequence continues at coordinate 3,021,326 of NW_021604686.1, read as the reverse complement.
TATCTTAAAACAGATGAAAGATATCAAGACATTAGGCAGTGTTTTCTTTAGCAGTTTATTAATTCTTTAAAAATTTCACACAATGCATTTTAATCACATTTACTCCCTTCTCACCATACCCCTCCTTAATCATTTAGACCCAGTCCTACCTCTTCTTAATAACCCACGGAGGCCACTTGGAGCTTCCTATGGACGTGGGGCCATCCATTGGAGTGTGGTCTAGCTAACAAGGAGCCACATCCTTAAAACAAGCAAGCAAGCAAACAAACAAACAAAGGAATTCTCTCTCTTCCAGTAGTCATTAACTTTCAATATCTCCTACGTCAGGAATGGAGGCTCTTGAACTCCTCCCTTCTCTAAGGCGACATTTTCTAAATATTGCAGGCACTTGATATACATTATTCCCAATACTGCTTTATAAGTAAGGTAGTGTTATAAACCCTGTAGTCCAAAAACTGTCAAGTGTTGCAAGCTAGGGATGTAGCTGGATGTGAAGAGTGCTTGCCCTTGCTTGGTTCTGAATCTCTAACATTGAGAGTCATCTAAGAATATTTTGCCCATCATCATGAAAGTCTGGCCTAGACAGAACTAAAATTACCCAAAGCCAAAGCATGGTCTCTTACCACACACCTGGAATCAATGTGTCTTACAAGGCTACGAAAGTAAAAGAAATGAGCAGTCATTTCAAAATAAATTAAAGATACATTTTTCATCATTTAATTTAGTAAATTAATTGGTAATTCTTAGACACAAAACATTAGGTAGGCATCCTCCACTAGAATGACTTAACCAAGATAACTTAAGTGGCTAAGCCTGAATATACCTGGAGCTAAAGTGTCTTTAATTCTTATTTGGGGGTTCTTTTTCACAAACTATACTGTCTCTACAGAAACTATGAGATTCCTTGATAGCTGAACACTCATTTAAAACAAAAAAAAAGCATGTAAACAGATCTATTTCCCTCCAAACTGGGAAAGAACTTCTCTATACAGCACTGTGAAATAAATCACAATTAGCAAGGAAGGTTATTAGCAATCATCTGGCCTCGTTATCTATCCAAAATTAGCTCCAATTCAGAAGAACCAGCTTTCAGAAGCAGCTCAGAACCTGAGTCACTGCCCTGCCTTTTATCACCAAGGGCTTTCAAACAAACTGTGCCCTCAACATGAAAGTATAAAACTGCCTGAAGTTAGGGGACCACCAGAAGCACTTATTTGATAGCACAATAATACAGGACATTTAGGGAGGCAGGGAATATAAGCTGTTGTTGAAGGGGAGTGAAAATAGAAGCAGCAAAACCCAGAAAAGTATAATGAAAATTGCATAGCTGAGGTTGGGGGATGGGAGCGGAGATGACAGCTGGGACTAGCAGCAGGGAAAAGGAGGAGCTCTCTGGCAGGAGAAACTGGGTGTGTAGATTTGAAAAGAGTGCAAAGAGAAAAGGAACTCAAAAGAGCAAGTTGTAAACTATCTCCACATACAACCTAAGGAAGAAAATCTTTACCAACGAACTCTCACTTGCCTTTAAGGGAACTGGAGCCACAGTACAGGTAACATAACTTCTGTCCCTTAGCTGACTACTGCCAAGGTCAAACCTCCAAATCTCGCCTACACTTGCCACTCTCTAGAAAGAGAGAGAGAGAGAGAGAGAGAGAGAGAGAGAGAGAGAGAGAGAGAGAGAGAGAGAGGGGGGGAGGGGGGGGGGGGGCGGGAGGGGGGAAGGGAGGGAGGGAAGGCGATAGGACTAAAGTTCCCTTCAAGCCCCTCTACAACTGATTTCTGTGGGTGGCTCATGCTGTTCTTTCCTTCATATCTCAAAATAAAGAGATTACACCAAAGATACAAGAAAATGTCTGTTCTCTTTCTCTCATACATGTCCACAAATTCAAATCAACTATTTCAAAAATAAGATTGAGCACAAGACCTAATGCTCAAGGTGGTTACAGGGAAAGAGAATTTTAAATCTGTGTAGAACTGCTATAAAAATGTTCCTTGAGCCTACACAGCTTCTTCTGTTAATTAAGCAGACCATGCCTCACTACTGCTTAACACAAAACTAGTCAAAAGTCCACAGGCAGTCCCTCCATGTATACCCATCAAGAGTAAGGCAGGCTTAAAGATATGGTAGCAGTAGAAAGAGAAGATGCTGGGGCGGGTGTGTGGGAGGCGCTGGTGCTGAGCTATTGGACTACCTGATCACTAGCACTAGGTAGAGATAACAACCATCACAAGGCATTTTCCAAAGTCAAGCCTGCTCCTTTCAATAAAACAAACATGTCAAAAATGTGAGTATTAAGATCATTATAAACTAAATTCCACCCTTGGTTCTGAAATTATACCATCCAAAATAGCAACAGGATTTGTTAGCCTAAATTAACTAGCTTTTTTGCTTTGAAAAAATATTCAACTTGATGCCTAAAAGTAAAAAAGAAAAAAAAGCCTGCATAGTTTAGTGATTAAATTTAATGAACAATAAATTCAGATTACCTGGGTTCATACGAGGTTCTGTTACTAACTGTATGACCTTAGAGAAGTGGCCTAACCTCTCTGAGCTTCATCTGCTTATCTGTAAAAAGGAGCTAATAATAGCAATTTCCTTAGAGGGTTACTGTGAGGATTACAATAAAACAACACAGCTTCAAACAGCACATGGCACATACTAAGCACTCAATAATGTTACTTATTATCATATGTCTCCAAAGAAATAAATACTAAACAGACCACATACAGCAACCTTTGGCATCGCTTTACAGCAGCCTGGCAAACAGAACTTCACACACAAAACAAATTTAACTTAGATTCCATGTTTTAAAAATAACCAAAAAATCTACTGTAACTTTTCTAATAAAACAAGGACCACTGTGGTAATGTGTGGCAACAACAGATACGCATATGTTGACACAAGTAATTGGCAGTTGCTAAGAATTGTAAACCACTGAACTGGCAGAAATTAGAAACAATGGAGGCAGTCCAATAATAGAGGTAGTACAACATTCTAGACCAGCCCAGACTACAAATAAAACTCTGCCTCAAAAACACAGGAAAAAAAAAAAAGGCAGTATTCTTCTTACAAAGAAAGTATAGACTTATTTTTTAAAACAGCCTTCTCTTTCCTCCCTGATCCATTCACCTCAGTATGTGTGTGTGCATGCACATGTGCACACTTCTGCATATGTGCTGGCGGCCATATCCCAGAACACAAGTTACATTAATCAGTTCTGTCCTTCTATGATGTAGGTCCCAGAGATCAAACTCAGGCATCAGACCTGGAAGCAAGTGCCTTTACCTACTGAGGTAAACCATCTCACCAACTCAGAACACAGCATATTAACTACTAGTTGGCTTAACAATAGTGAGACAGGAAAACACTGGATATTGGTTAGGCTAAACAGTAAATTCTCAAAAACCTGAGATAAAATTAGAGTTGTAGGATTTTTATTCAGATCAAATCAGTTAACTTCAGCCTGAAAATAGTGTGAGACTTTGAGTATCTCCACAACTTAAATTCTCTGCACTTACAACAGTTTCTTCAAATAGGAATGATGCTATGAAGATCTTATAACATGTGTGAAACAATTCTATAAAACTGTAAAGGACAATCCACATGTTAAATAACTTCTGGAAAGACCCTCCTCCAAAAAAAGTACTGGAGAGAAGGATCTTCAACAAGCATTCTGATTTCACTTTTGCTGTCAATTCCCACTGACAAGGCAAGTATAATCTCCTGAGCTATATGGGCTTAAGGTTAACCAACCAGGCCTGGTGGAGGCCTTTTTTCTAACAAAGACAAGCAGATCTGTAAGTCTGAGGCCAGCCTGGTCTACATGAGTTCCAGACCAACCAGAATACATGGTAAGACCCTTGATGAGGAAAAAAGAAAAGTCACTGGCAAAGAAAAAGTTTTAAATTTAAACTTTTAAATATAAGGCCACAGGATTCTCTCATCACAGAAAAATACAAGCACCGACTTTCTAGTGTTACAGATCCAAGGCCTGACACCCTGAGTTCACACTGTGCTGTTGTACTGTTAGATAAATAGATACCAAGGGGCCTCTCTATGGGAGTCTTCCATTTCTTCAATCAAATTTCTCATCTGAAAAATGGGAACAGTAATTCTTATCTTAACCGTGATGGTAATGTGAAGTTGATATGAACCATGTACATAAACTACCTGTAACCTGTAAAGCTACAAATACAGCATTAAAAGATGGACAGTACATAGCATTACTTTTAGCCCACACTAGCCCTAGGTGTTCTCTGGAGAGACTTTCAAGCTGAAAGAACACAGAGACTTGCCTGACTCCAGAGACTCGCTCGTTGCAGGACGGGAATGTAGACTGTCTGATTGTGCTGTGTGGAGGAGCCTCACTGTGTATCCCTGCCTGGCCTGGAGCTTGCTCTATCTACCAGCCTGGCCTCAAACTCATTCACGAGATCCACCTGCCTACTGAGTTCTGGGATAAAGGCATATACCAACATGCCCAGCTCTCAGTGATTTTTTGTTGTTTTTTGTTTTTGTTTTTGTTTTTTTTTTGGGGGGGGGGTTTGAGACAGGGTTTCTCTGTATAGCCCTGGCTGTCCTGGAACTCACACTGTAGACCAGGCTGGCCTTGAACTCAGAAATCCACCTGCCTCTGCCCCCAAGTGCTGGAATTAAAGGTGTGCGCCACCACTGCCCAGCACTCTGAGTGTTTTTAACCTTCATTTATGTTTGGGAGTGTGAACACCATGACACATGTGGAAGTCAGAGGCTCACTTTCAGTAGCTGGCTTTCTCCTTCAGTGGTGGAGTACCAAGGATCTAACTTAGGTTGTTAGGCTTGTGTAGCACCTGCTGGACCATCCCAATTGCTTATCTGAATTTTCATTTTTCCACTTTCCATAAGAACATTGAAAGCCACCAGCACAAAGAATTCCAACATGTTTCAAAAGGACGGACCAACTTTAAATAAAGTAAGATTATGAGTAAAAATTAAAACAACTTATAATCAATTCTGGTTTTTTTTTTCACAACCATCTATAACTCCAGTTCCAAGGAATCCAATGCCTTCTTTTGATCTCCATGGACACTAGGTACACATGTGATATAGAGACAGCCATAGGCAAAAACACTAATATACATAAAATAAAATGTCTTAAAATATAACCTAACAGCAAATCTAAGGAACAGACTGAATTAGCTTTGGTTTCATATTTGTTTTTGGGGGGCAGGGCCTCTATGTAACTCTGCCTGTACTAGAACTCACTAGGTAGACCAGGCTAGCCTTGAAATTCACGGAATTCCACATGCCCTGACTCCCAAGTACAGGGATTAGTTATGCTTTACACCTAGCTGAACTAGAAGATTTTAATAACAAAGAAAAGAATCAGAAGCCCAAAATGCGTTCTTACATTTTTCTAATAACTACAGTTCCAAGGGTTACCTCAATATACGATAGCCTTGATGTTGGCTTTCAAAGACTGAATGTTCTTCTTAATAAGTTATCAAAAATAGCAAAGACACTGAATCTAGGCTTCCAGTAAACAGTTTGACCACTAAATATAAATCCTGAAACTAAGAAACTTTTCTTCTTTAACACCCAGAGAGCAAAGAAAATCAGAACAAAGGGAGATCAAATATAAATCAGGTCCCACTTGACTTTGATCTTGGCCTTTTAAAGCTAGAAATATGCCCAGGTGAGAAAATGCAGCAGCCACAAGCAGTTGTCAAGCTAGTTTTCCTTGGAAACTTTAAGTAACCCAGTTTCCTGGGAGGTTTAATTTTGTGTTATGTAGCTTAGGCTGGCCATGACCTCACCATCCTAGTCCCTCAGACTGCCAAGTGGTAGGATTATAGGTGTGGTACACCTGGCAGAAAACTGATTCACTTTTTAATTCCACAAATGATAGTCAAGCTGCTGGTACACTTGGGCCCAGCAGAGCGTATTTTGTGATCCGTTTGTAAGCCAAGAATGTTTTAGCTCAAAAAGTAAATCTTCAAAACCTTCACATATTTATGTAAATGCTTATAAAAGCTGCTGTTGTTGTTGCTGTTTAATCCCAAAAGACCACCAATATAGCTACGGACCAAAATGGTGCTCTTTGAGAACAGAATCAATTTTAAAACAAAAGAAAAAAATTGTAGACAAGCATTTTAGAAATGTACTTCAGCTGGTCCTGTGGTTAGACTTTATTGCAAGCAAAATATAAATGATATGCTATAAAGGTTGAATATATCAATTTGACAATTTTTTTGCTTGGCTAAAATTAATTCATGCTTCTGATTTTTCTAGGATCATCTATGTACGTTCCTGTAAGATTCACTTTTAGCAAAGAATTCTGCTAAGTCAGTTTAACAAACAAAAAAAACATCTATCTTCAGTACCTGTCAACTCTCAGTATATGATAAGGCATCCTCTACCAGGCCTCAAGTAAGGTCTGATCACTCTGGTCTTTCTTCCATGAGAATTTTGTTAGAAGGTGGTCAGGGTGGCATGCCTTTAACCCCAACCCTGAGAGATAGAAGCAGGCAGATCTCTTTGAGTTCCAGGTCTGTAGCGCTAGTTCCAGGACAGCCAAAGCTACATAGTAAAACCCTATCTCAAAAAAAAGAAAAAAAAAAAAAAGATATTCTGTTAGGTTGCTTTACCCAGAATCATTCACTGACCCTTATCCTTTACCTTAGCTTAATTTAAAGTGGGAATTTACCCACTTGTCTATGTTGTATTTGATGTGGAACCTAAGCGTCTCTGTTTAAGGCGCCACTGAAGTGTGGTCCCTGTTCTTCCTGTGTGAAGAAATCTTCTTTACCATACTTTAACAAATATCACTACATAATTCTTACAAGCAAAATAAACATTTTTTAGAAACTATGAGTAATTAAAAACAAAAGCTAATTTCCACTACTTTTTCTGTGAAACAGAAACTGTCTACAGTTACAGATAACAAGTTCACTGTCTCTGACAACTACTTATAATAGGGATTAAATGTCAAAGAATTCTGATGACTGAGGTAGGATCACTGCTATGAGGCCAGCTGGAGTTACAGAACTCAGAAATAAACAAAACAAGAAACCCAACCAACACCACAATTCATCTCATTTTTCTTCTATCATGACACATCCCATTAGCATAAGACAAGTTGTTCAAGCTGATCATCTAAATATAGTCTAGAAAATATTATATAGTTCAAAGAGGTAGCAAATGCCCTTCTCTGTGTTTTCATTATTATTGTTTTGTTTTCTGGAATTTTTTTGTTTTGTTTTCTGGGGTTTTTGTCTGTTTTTCGAGACAAGGTTTTTCTGTTTGAGGCAGGTTTCTCTAAGTGTCCTGAAGCTTGATTTTGTAGAGATCCACTTGCCTCTGCCTGCAGAGCTAAGGTTAAAGGCATGCTCCACCGCGCTTGCTCTTCTCTTGTTGTTACTGTTGTTTTGTAAACATTCACCAGTCAACGCCATTGCACAGTGGGAAATTTATTATCCACATTCCAGGATGTCAGTGATATTAGTTATCTTTCCAGCTATTCAATTATTTCCAAAGCAGAAATTGTGTTATTATTTATCAAAGGTAAAATGTTTGTTAAATGATAAAACTTGAGCACGGTGATTCTTGGACATTTTCATGTATCAAAATCATTTGGAGAGCTTACTAAAGCAGCCTGTTGAGAGTGTCCAGATTCTGATGCTAGTACATCTATCTGATCCAGGGACCATACTTTGACAACTACTGTGTAAGATACTCTGAAACTGTTACATGCCCAAGTTGTTCAGACAGAAGGAAAGTAACAGCAAGAGCCACACAGTTACCTTTAAAACCATTCTTTCAGCAGGTGAATGTATGCCCCAAGGCCAAAAGTAACAAAAACCAAACTACACTCCAAAGCTGTAACTTTTGTTTTGTATTTTCACTTTTTTGTTTGTTTGGACACTAGGTCTAAGGCACCTCATCAGATGGTCCTCCAACGTATGTAGCAACACTGGCCTTGAACTCCTGATCTTCCTCCTTCAGACTCCTGAGTACTAGCATTATAAATAAATGCTACCGTCCCTGGTTTGTGTTTGTCTTGTCTTTTCAATTTATTAATCAATCTATAAACTGGAAATATACTTTCAATCCAACTTGCTTACTGAACTATTTCCCAAGTACTGGACATAGTAACAGTTAACTTAAAATCCAAGATACAGCCGGGCGGTGGTGGCGTATGCCTCTGCACTTGGGAGGCAGATACAGGCGGATTTCTGAGTTCGAGGCCAGCCTGGTCTACAGAGTGAGTTCCAGGACAACCAAGGCTATACAGAGAAACCCTGTCTCGGAAAAAAAAAAAAAAAAAAATCTGAGATACAGCATCTTCATAGATTCAGGGGAGAAAAAAAAAACTTGACAAAAACTAGTACTCCATCCTCTTAAAGCTCTAAAAAGGTTAGGTGTGGTGGCATACTCCTTTAATCCTGCACTGAGGAGGCAGATCTCTGTGAACTTGAGGCCAGTCTGGTCTACATAATGAGTTCCAAGCCAGCCAGACCTACATAGTAAGACCCTGTCTTGGAAGGGAAAAAAGAGTCCTGAAAAAACTCAGAAGAAACATATCTCAACATACTAAAGGCTATATAGGACAAGCCTATAGACAATGTTTCATTAAGCAGTAAAAAATTCAAAGTATTCCCACTAAAAGCAGGAACAAGGCATGGATATCCACTTTCTCCACTCTTACTCAATACAGTACTTAGAAGTCTAAGCTAGAGTAGTAAAACAAGAAAATCAAGTAATAGGGATACAGAGAGAAAAGGGGGAAAAATCAGAGTATCTCTATTTGCAGACGGTATGATTCCATACATAAAAGATTCTAAAGACTCAAAACTCTTTTTTTTTTTGTTTTTGTTTTTTCAAGACAGGGTTTCTCTGTGTAGCCCTGGCTGTCCTGGAACTCACTCTGTAGACCAGGCTAGCCTCAAACTCTCAAACTCAGAGATCCGCCTGTCTCCGCCTCCCAAGTGCTGGGATTAAAGGCGTGCGCCACCACCGCCCGGCTGACTCAAAACTCTTAAAAGGTAGTAACACCTTACACAATATAGCAGGACATAAAATTAATACACAAAAAATCAGTAGCCTTCTTACATACCAATGACAAACTGAAAAAGAAATCAGGCAAACAATCACATTCACAATAGCCTTCAAAACAACAATGACAACTGTGAAATAAGCATAACCAAAAATATAAAAGACACTATAATAAGAACTTGAAAACACTGAAGAAAAAAATGATGAAGATACTAAAAGATAAAGATCTCTAGTGCTCAGATTAAAAAGATTAATCTCATGAAAATGGCTATTTAACCAAAAGCAATCTATATATTTAATGAAATCTTAATCAATATCCAGTGACATTTTTTAACAAAACAGAAAAAAAAACCCTCAATCTTAAAATTTATATGAAAATACAGGAGACCCAGGATAGGCAAAACAATCCTTAAAAAGAACAATGCTGTTGGGGGTATCACTATGCCTGATTTCAAGTTTTACTACAGAAATACCATGGTACTGGCATAAATACATGGGTCAGTGGAATAAAGAACCTAGATATATGCCGGGCAGTGGTGGCGCACGCCTTTAATCCCAGCACTTGGGAGGCAGAGGCAGGCGGATTTCTGAGTTCGAGGCCAGCCTGGTCTACAGAGTGAGTGCCAGGACAGCCAGGGCTACACAAAAAAAACCCTGTCTTAAAAAACCAAAACAAACAAAACAGAAACAAAAAAGAACCTAGATATAAGGCCATACAGTTAGAGTCACCTGATTTTTGGCACAGATACTAGTAAAACTGTGTATGTACATGTAGATGAATGGGATTAAATCCTTAACTTCCTCACATGGACAAAGTAACCTCCAAAGAGATCAAGGACCTCAATAGAAGACCTGAAACTCCAAGACTACTAGAGGTGAAAAAGAGGTAGTGCACTTCAAGATACAGGCACAGGTAAGGAAGGACCTTAGGAAGAAGACTTAAACTGCTCAAGAAGTAAGGCCAGTAATCAGCAATTAGGATACAATGAAATTAAAATGTCTTTGTAGCACACAGACAACTGCCAATAAAATATACAGAGTCAAATCTAACATTAAAAAAAAAAACCTGGGGCATGGTACTGAACAGAGTTCTCAAAACAAACAAAATGGCTAATAGCCATTTTAAAGTGTCCATTACCACAGACTGTGTATACAGCACTCTTGATTACCTAAGAGTCTGATAGTAAGGTCCTACTGCTGACAATCCCTGAGTCAGAGAACTTGGAGAAACCAAGCTGCGGTCACTGGAAACTTCATTCCAATTGGCTCAATTTCACAGTGCTTCAAAGTGTTGTAAAAATCCTAAGGAAACACATAACTCTGCAAGCTAATTAAATATATAATAATATATTGTATGTAGTATATAATTTTATTTTATATATGTGTGTATGTATTTTTAAAAGAGTTTAAACACAAATACCTTGCATGGACAGACACAAGTATCAAATGAAAATCTCAGTGCCAGGTGTGGGAGATTACCCTACAAAATACTGACCAGAGGGGACCCCAGAAGCCTCCAAAACAACACAGATCATTATTATTGTTCTTGGTTGTCTACCATAACTAGTAGGGTAAGCTCCTATTGCTGTAAGACATAACATATTTTGGTTATAGGACATAGTGAAATTTAGCTAGAACTCACCTAAAAATTTGCTTCCTAACCTAAAAATTTGCTAACTAGCATTCATAGTACTAGAAGGTGTCATGTAGGCAGCTGGGGGAGAAAAGCCATCAATGGTGACCCTTGCATGCTACAACACCAACTTGCTGGCAAGATACACCCAACTGGTTGAAGAGTGACATGAAGGTTATAAAGAAAACAACTGTTTTCTGATTCAATCTGAAACCTGTTCCACAAGAGGGAAATCATACCTGATACTATAAACCTGGTAAAAGTCTGGCTGGGGAGATCATAGGCCCTGAGCAGAGGGACCTACTACTGTTGTTTTACTGAATGGGCATATTGCCAAACTGCCTTTTAAATATTTGTTTATACCCACAGGTCAGTGCCACTCCCTAAACTGGCCAAAGAGCCTCTCTCTGCAGTGGACAGCAGCAATTAATACTGAGATTCACAACTCAACTCAGCCCTAAATGGGACAACTTTATCATGACCCCCATATTCTCAGAGAACATTGAAGAAGAGGGGATGGAAAAGACTGAGCTGGAGGACAGGGAGGAATGCTGAAAAATGCTGTCTTCTGGATATCATAGAGCCACTGCACTCGGGAACTCGCTGCATCTATGGTTACAGGCACAAAATCAAGCCAACAATCATTCAACATTCCAGCAGACAACACTAACTGGACTCAGAGGATTGTGCAAAGGGAGGGAGGAGCATAAAGATAGGAGGGAAACACGGACCATGGCAGGAGAGCAAAAGAGGGGAGTTAAGGGTAATGACTGAGATACATTGTACACAACTATGAAATTGTGAAAGAATTTTAAAAGTCTAAAAAAAACCCCACAGTACACACTACTGTCAAATATATCAATACAGTACAAATGATAATGGTCATTATTGTATATACAGCAAAATGAGATTTTAAATTTTAAAATGTAATAAAATCTCTGAGTGGAGCCTTCTCTGTCAGTGGTCAGAAAAGGAAAGACTGTCTTGAGAAATGACAGCATGAGCAGTGTTTAAAGGAGGCAGGAATGTCTAGTTCTAGACAAAGGTGGAAAAGAGTCATCATTTGCTGAGAGCTATTTCAGCCCAGACACTTGTTAGCTGTTGACAGATCTCAGAAAAGTAAAAATGAAAAGCATCCTGTAGACTAGGAGGAGGAGCCTGGGCTTCTTTCCTAGGAACAGAGAGTCTGATGTGAATGGCTGCAACACAAAGTATGTCAGAAATGAAGAACAATCTCAGAAAAATCTTGAATCTCCTTCAATAATGTAAATGAAAAAAAAGTCTCAAGCAATTAAGAGAGGCTGTAGTGGTGTCAAGATGGTAAACATGAAACATGCTTACAAGACAAAATGAAATGAACCTGATAACCATCGAGTAGAACACTATACCATAAATGGAATAAAGAAAGGGAAGAGATTTGTGTGGAGGCATACCTCCTAGACAAGTTATCCTCCTGAGATGTCCAGAAGTAGTAAGGACCTGAGGTGCAAGAGGAAGCAGAGCTGAGAATGTGCACTAGGGAACCAGTAGAGGGGTAGCTCTAGTGGTAACTGAAGCCATGGGCAGAGGTGACATTTAGGGAGAATGCAAAAGGAATAGAAAATGGAGCTTCTTACATAACCATTTTTCCAAAACTAAGATTGACCACTAAATACAAGGTACTTTCAGTAGGATAAAATATATCAAACTGGTAATTACTTTTCTAGACAACACTTTTAATAACATTTTTTCCTTTTATTTTTCATGTACCTGATGCCATGACTTAGTATAAGGCATATTATCCACACTGGAAACAACATTAAACTTGACTTGAGTAGAATGCATGATCAGATTATGAACTTTTATAAAGAATTCTTATCTTCCCAGAAAAACCACTTTTTCATTTTTTAAAGATAGGATCTCACTACATAGCCCTGGTTGGCCTGGAAGTTGCTCTATAAACCAGGCTGGCCTTCAAGTCATCCTACCACCTCTGCTTCCTGAGTTTTGAGATTAAAGACATAGGCTACCATGCCTGGTAAATCTTGTCAACTTGTAAGGAAAAAAACCAACAACATATAGAATCTCAGTCTAAAGCCCAAGGCTAAACAAATTCTTTCATTTCTAGGGAAAATATCTAGAGACACAGTAACTTCTACTAGATTGTGATAATAAGTGCATCAGGTATTGTAATATTTATGTGTGCTTTCCCTACCTTTTTGGCTTCATCCATATTTCTGCAAAGACTAAATCTGACTTTGAAAAATATAGGATATGCTGGGCATGGTGGTACACACCTGGAATTCCAGCATTTAGAGATAGAGGCAGGACAATCTCAAGTTCAAGGGCAGCCTAGACTAAACAAACCATCTCAAAAGTAAAGGAAGTTAGTGAGGCAACCAAGTTGTTAAAGTGACTGAATGCTATGAAATCATGAGCACCCAAGTTCAGTACCCAATATCCAGGTGTAAAAAGAAAGCAAAAAAGCAAAGCAAAACCAGAGAGCTGGCATATCCTCGCTCTGTGAAGACAAGAGACGAGTCAATCTCTAGGGCTTGCTAGCCTGTCTACCCTACTTAGCAAGTCACAAACTAGTAGAAGACTCTGCCTTTAAACAGAAGGTGGCTGCTGACTGAGGATGATACCTCAAGTGGTCCTCTGGCCTCCACATGCATGCACAAACACATGCACCTGCATACATATGATATGTGCACCCTACTCAAGGAACATGCATACATGCATATGTCCCCCACTCTGTCCTAGACAAAAAACAAACCACTGAAAAGAAAAGGATGTGACACAGACATGTGACCAGAAGACTCTCCACTTTCCTCTCCCCTTCTAGGCTCCCACGGTCTCTCAATTTTAAAGACTGGGGCTACACAACAAGACTTTACCAATTTTTATTTTTAAACTGATTAATAGGCTTTCCTTGAAATTGCTGTCCTCCTGTCTCAGCTGGGATTACTAGCCTAGTTTTCTTTGAATGTTTAAAAGCAAGTTATGATGAGCCAGTGAGATGGCACAGTAGGTATACGTGCTTACTATTGAATCCTGGCAGCCTGAGTTCTACCCTCCATGGTGGAAAGAAAGAACCAACTCCACAAAGTTGTCCTATACCCCCACACATGTGACCTCTCTAAACACAATCATGCTTAAATACAGTAGTATAAAATGAAGGGGAAATGTCTCCTTTATGTATAAGACCACATTAACAAGTATATCAAAATATCAAATTTTACCAACTTAAGTTGTAATAGTGCAACAAGTTTTAGATAGTAAAATTAAACAAGATTCCAAGAAATATTCAGTATAGTACACTATTTATAAAAAGTGTATTTCTTCACAAACTCCTAACAATTTATAATTACAGTTCATTTAGTAGCAGGGTAAGTCATGCTTGAATAAAGCAATTCCACTCTCCTCAAATACAAATTTACCATACATTCATCCCATATTAAAAGAATAAACAGATCCTATTTGCAAAATTTACTATTCAAATCTAAGATCAATTAGTAACACTTTCTTAAAATTAAACACACTTACAGAAAATTAAGTATTGTTCAACAAAGAATAGAAATGAGTTACCAAGTCATGAAAAGATATGGATAAACCCTAAATGTGTATTATTAACTGAAAGAAACCAGTCTAAAAAAGCTATTACACAGAATGATCTCAATTTATATGACACTGTGAAAACGCAAAACTACAGGGACAATGAAAAGATCATAGGTTATCAAGAGGTAGACAGAAGGGAGGCAAGCAGAGAAGGTGTAGACCACCAAAGCAGTGAGCCTCCTCTCTGGTACTGTAATACTGGACAAACACACATAGCTATGTGTACATATATAACCAGTATGTGTATTTGTATATATAGTAATGTATTTATAATAAAAGTTATATCACTGCTACAGTCTTCACTAATTATTGTGTGTGTGGCATATCCACACGCTTGTGTGTGTGTGTGTGTGTGTGTGTGTACTTATACACAATCCTGAAGTAAACACTGGCTATCAATCCCAATCATTCTCTCCCTTAAACTTTGGAGACAGAGTCTCTTGATAAAGCTCAAGCTGTTCTTCACGTCCATACTGGTATACCTCCCGGGTGGTTGCTAAAACTACACTTGGAAGATATTCTTCCCATTAAGAAGGGATAAAAATAATATTTCTTCCTTTTCCCCATCAGAGACTTAACAGTAGGTGTCTGTACTCTCCTATCATGTGGTATTCTTAGATTTAAAAGTCAGAGAAAGACAAGTAAGCTCTTTCCTATAAGGAGGATGACAAGCTTTATAATAGCACTTACTTTATTGTTCAGTCCTATGGCACAGACCTGGAATCTCAACTATGTGAGAGGCAACAACAGCAAACTCAAGGCCTGCCTGAGTAATTAAGTAAGACCTTTTCTCAAAAACAAGAAGCAAAATAGAGACTGAGAGTGGGGATGATAACTCACGCAAGTAATTCCAGCACTTAGAACACCAAGGCATCAATGTGAGTTACAAACTAAATTTGGAACCAGCCTTCTGCCTGAGCTAAGAATGGGATCCCGTCTCAAAAACAAATAGGGTTGGAACAATGGCTCAGCAGTTACAAGCAATGGCTGTTCTTCCAGAGTGCCCAGGTTGAAATGATAGCTCACATTTGTTAGTTCCAGATCCAATACCCTTTTCTCTCTTCAGGCACTGTACACATGTGGTATACATACATACAAGCAGGCAAAACTCTCATACATATAAAAGAATGTTTAAAAAAAAAAAGCCAGCCAGATAGATAGATGACTCAGTGAGACTGAGTTCAATACCTAAACCTCACAGTAAGGTAGAGGAATGAGACATCCGTAACGTTGCCTCTTACTTCCACATGCCCAAGCTGAAGCAAGCATTCACATACTCCAAATAGTTCTTAAAGTTTAAAAGCAATTAAGGTGGAGAGTGAAGGGGTATAGGCCAGACGGGTAAGGGTGCTTGCCTAGCATGTAAAGGCCTCAAATTAAATCTATGGTACCATCAAAATTAAAAACAAAATGTATTGAATCCATTTACATTGGGATTATTACCATGCTATTTCATAGATTCTGCCTTAGCTTTAAAAGGGTTTGTCTTAGCCTTTTGTTCTCAGTGCAGTTATGACATATGTATTTTAATCACTAACTTTGCAAAAATATGTCAAAGACCCTGTCCATGAAGGCATCAAGACTGACCAAGAAGATCAAGAACCAAAGGTATAAAACATTCTTGTCCAAAGGCTTTAGAGTAAGCTTGCAAAGGAGTTCTCCATTTCTGAAATTAAAAAACCAACTCCTCAAATTTCTACCATTGTAACACCTCAGATATACTTTTATGTAAGTAAAATTCTAATTACTATTTTAAAAAAACAAATTTTTACTCTAAAGGTTTATCTAATTAACAAAGTGAAATTCTACTTAATATTAAGAAGAAAGAAAGCCTTTTTACTCTAAAGGTTTAACATTTAGAGAAAACAGTCTTTGGGTTTTAATTTAGTTGTAAAACCCTAACTGATATCTAAATACTTTTGTTGACTAATATTCTAAATGTACTAAAATGTGCTGCTGCCTCTTCAATCCCTTGGGAAATCACTCAACTATCCAAGTCTATTTTTCTTTCATAATTACTTATTTGCACTTATTTTGGGCCTTCACCACCACACATAGACTCTTTACTTCTAATAAGGTGGGGGGGGCAGGTCAACTTTTATTACTTACCTAGTGTCCCAGCAGATATGCTAAAATATACACATATTTGCTATTAAAATACAAATACCAAGGAACTTTTAGTTCTGATCATTTATGAACAAAACTATTTGCATAAACAAAATATCACTGCTTCTCTTGAAACGGGACAGGAAATTTTCTAGAATGCTCTTGCTAAAACCTAGCAGATACCCCAGAAATTATTCACATAGCTAAGTTGTTACATGTGTGAATGAACATTCAAAATTTCTGCTCAAAAGTACAACTAAGAATAAAAATCAGAGTACCATATTTTTTCTTTTCCACTAAATGAAGCCGTTCTCCTTAGGAGCACTAAAGGCCCTCTCTGTAGGCCAATTTCAGTGCACTTATCATCACATAACTCCTTCTCAGTGATAAGAACAAATGTATTCTAGAGCTGCCCTAACTTTATATAATGAAAATGTCACTGTATTCAAAAGACTATACATAACAGTATGAGCTGTCGCATAGTTAAATCTACCAAACATCAAGAATCAGTATATAAATGATTGTCTACAGAACAAGCTTTAAAAGCAACCACAACAAATTGAAAGGGTTTATTCCGACAAAAGGGAGAATGGTGAAATTCAGTATTCTACTTTAAAGTACTTGATGTTTCCCTGTTAGGTTCCATGTTGAATTTTTCATGTTTGCATTAATAATTTTTAGAAATCCAATAACCTTTTCCCTTTGTTTTGAAAAGTGAAATAATTCCATGTTGAAAGTTTGTTTCACCACTACTCAATGCAAGAGAGTTCATCCTTGCTGTCTGCTAATATTTCCAGTTAAGTCCATCTACTCTAAAAATGTAGCCTGGTGAAACTCTTGAGTTGCACAAGCTTGAGTTGGCAAGCTTGTGTATCTGGTTACCTAAAGCTCACCTATTACTGCCAAGCCTGTCAAGTTTTCCAGTGGTATTATTTCAAGAGTTTAAGACTTGATACAATTCTTGAGCTCTTTCAGTGACAAACAGATATTATGTTACAGAAGAGTAAGTGACACCTCACTACCACTAAAACACATTCCTTATACTCTTCCATTAGGGCTTTGAAAAAATGCTAAAATACACATATTTGCTACTGAAATACAAATGCTAAAGAACTCTTCACTCTGGTTATTTGTACAAGTATCACTCTGTAAACTCAAGTAGATTTTTCTTTTCTCTAATGCAAATAAGAATTTGCCCTTTTCTTCTTCCAGCTGTAAAATTGGATTACTCCCTAATATCACCCCCATCCCATAACTGAATTTTTCTATCTACCTGCCACTAATAGCAAACTATATGCTACATGGCAGACAGTTCACAGGCACAGTAGAGGATAACATCACAGGAAAACTCTAAAATTGACCAGCCTACAGACCATATTAGTACAACATAGTTCACAATATTTACTTCTAGTGATCTATCTGGAATTCTTTCTGCCTTGATGTTCTTAGTTCCATCAGGAATTAATTTTCTATGGGCCTAGGCCTCAAAGACTAGCTGAGCTGCTTCTGAGAAATATGAACATTATGATCCTATGGGAAATAAAAGATTAAAAAAAAATTAGAAAAATATTTACCAAAAAAGAAACCATTAAAAACCCATTAGAAAATAGAAAATAAATAGTGAAGTCTCAATGCCCAAACATTCCTGTTCAAAACACCAATGACAGAAACTCAACACCTGTTATAAGTATATAGTTCAATGTCACCTTCTACTCAAAACATCCAAAGAGGAAAACTCAATGTTTGTTACAGGTGTAAATACAATGTCTTCTTCTAGCTCCAACAATCAACTAAAATAAAAAATGTAACTCCAAGTACTTACCTAGAAACAACTGAAGATAACAAGAAAGAATCACTTAAGAATAGAAGGGGGAAATAAAATCAAAATTGGAAAAACAAGATGAAAAATACATTATAAAAATAAAGAGGTACATGGGACCTGGAGAGATGGCTCAGTGGTTAAGACTCTTTCAAAGGTCCTGAGTTCAATTCCCAGCACCCACATGGCAGTTCACAATTGTCTAATTCCATCTTCTTGTGTGCAGATGTACATGCAGACAAAGTACTCACATACACAAAAGACACAAATAAATTTTTAAAGAAAATAAGATATACATATGACTAAGACTCAAAATTCATGCTGTAGAAGAAACTGAGAACTAAGAAAACAAGGATAAAGGCTTTTATTGCTTTCATCATGTATCCTATTGTCTTATTTACTAAAGTAAAAGTTAAGGAAAAAAATCTGCTGTTAAGATTGGAGAACACAATAGCTACATGGGAAGTTGAAAGCCAGTCTAGTCTATATGAGACTCTACCAGGGGAACTAACATTCCTTATATTAGAATCTCAAATTTCCTTAGTAATTTCTATATAACACATATTAGCATTCAAAATAAATTTAAAAACAAAACAATTAAAAAAGCATTATCTGTGACAAAGAAAAATTTTATCAAGCACTATTCCTGTTGGATACTGTGTACTTTATGTATACAATATTATTTTTACTATCCTGTAAAAAGTGTACATTATTCCCTAATAAATGGCAGAAAAGAAGCTAAAAGAGTTTATAAGAGTTTATCAAAAATGAAAACTAAGTCTAACCTATACTTTTGATTCAAAGCAAGCACTTTCCAGTCTATCAAGTGACATCTGTGCTTTGACCCCAAGGTAAATGAATTTGCAATCTCTACTTCACTGCAGTTCATTAAGAGAATAAAGACAAGTAAACAGCAACCATCCTTGTCGTTCTGTTCCTAGAAAAGGGATAGCTGTTACAAGTGGCAGTGCAGGGGACTAAGTGCTATGCTTTTACATGTGTAGACTTAGAAAGACAGGAAAATAGTTATTCTCAATTGAAGTCACTCTGCCTTTTATAGTTTTCAGAAATTTGTAGGGCTTTTGTGGATTTTTTGTTTTTGTTTTTGTTTTTTTTTAACTGTGGACAGTGTCCAAGAATTCTCAATCTACCACAAAGTGGGAGAAAGCCTTACACAACAAAGAATTGTAGACAACTTTCAATGAAAGCCAAGGAAAAACCTGATAGGAGTCTAGAAGTTAATCTGTCTTAAATATAAGTATTCTTGCTTGGTTTTAATAATCACTCAATTTTCCAAGAACAAAATTTCTGTGTGAGGTGAGAGCGAGACTGGCTGTTACCCAGAACTATTCATCTTGTCTATTAAAAAAACACAACCCCCCATACAGCTGCAGACTCACAGCACAACTTTATCGGTCAGCACACATGTGATCACAATATTGGTTTCCTATATATGTATTTAAGAAGGATTTATCTAAATATATTAAGTTCTTTTCCCTCGTAGAATATCATATAGTGTGGAATTTTTATTCTATAGGTATAATAAAATGTTTATGAATTTTACTTCATGATTATAAAAGAGAATTGTACACAAACTAGCCATTTAAAAAAGAGAGAGAAATAAATGAGAAATATCTGAGACTTTACTTTTGTCTGTACCTGGGGGATAAAGGAATATGGGGAGAAAAATAACAAAGTATCTCTTGAACTACATTTAATTTAAAATAAGAGAAACAGACATACTTTGAAAGTTATGGAAATTCATATGGGCTGAGGTAGTGTATACCTTCAATCCCACCACTTGGGAGTCAAGACAGGTCTCTGTAAGCTCAATGTCAGCCTTTTTTTACATTGACATAGGAACTAAAGTGGAAAAAGGAAATTTCAGACTCCTACCAAGCCCAGTGTCTTTTCTACTCAAGCTCAGCACCTCACAGGTTGATCTTCTTGACAGAACCCTAACAGATTTCAAAGGGAAATGTGTAAGTTCAGCTGTGATTATGCTTCATGTTACACTTAATTTCACTCTTCCTGGGAAGTTAATGTTAACTCATTCCTATACTCACCATCCTCTTCCTGGCACCTAAAAGAATTGTAAGGGGGTAAGATCTCTTAAACTAAATACAGTGATACGCCACTACTCAAAAGACCTTATTAACAAAACTCTTAAGGGCTGGAGATACAGCTCAGTGAGAAAACAATTGTACAGCATGTGTAAGCCCTTAGTCTCAATGCCTAGCACCACAAAACGTCTCAGAAACCAAAGTTTCTAACTGTTGATTTTAACTGCAAACAGATTATATCCCTATTCTTTCAAGAGCTAACTCCTCTTTCTCTAGTTCTTTAGATCAGATGGTTATATTTCGGCAAGTAAAAATTACTCTGTACTTATCAGAAGGAAAGGGATGTGGCCAGCCGTTTCTTTCTGCAAAGTCAATAACATTATATAGCATGCTCCAACCTCTAAACAAAATGTAAAAAAGGACAAGCCTTGATCTCAGCCCCAGAAGCAGCCCTGTCACCTATTCAGGTAATATTATTCTAAATTATAAAGCATTTTAGGTAAGCAAAAGTAAGAACTAGTAGTAGAGCGTAGGTAAAGCTCAGTGGGGTCCCCTGCTTATCATCATGAAAAGTTTTAATTTTCACAGAATTTAAAAACAACTGTCAAACAAGGTAGCTGAAGAAAACACATACAGAACTAACATGTAACCCAAATAAATCCACATATCTAAGCTCTATTTTCTCAAAACATGGAATATAACATAATTTTGTCCATATTAATTTACTTTAGAAGGCTTTCTGTATAGGTTTTGGTTTCTGGTTTGGTGTTTGGTTTGGTGTTTGGTTTGGGGTTGGGTTTGGGGTTGGGTTTGGGGTGGGGGTGGGGTTTGGGGTTTGAGAGTCCCAGGTAGACCAGGCTGGCCTCTAACTCCATACATGTAAGTTGAGGATGGCCTTGATCTTCTAATCCTTCTGCTCCCACCTTACAACTGCTGAGACTACACACAGGACACATAGACAGACAAGACAGACAGACAGTCAGTCAGTGTCTCTGTCTCTCTGTGTCTGCCTCTCTCTCTCTCTCTCTCTCTCTCTCTCTCTCTCTCTCTCTCATTCCCGTCTCCAAGTTCAGAGCTAGCCTGACTACACAGTGAGACTATATCCATGCCCCTCCCCTGAAAAAGAAAAAAGACTTTCCACATTTAGCTAATACAATCTCTTCATTGTCTCTTTGAAAATTAGATCTAAATTGGCATCCAACATTATATCTGGCAATCCTCCACTCCAACAGGTAAATTCCTATCCCTACACAATTACAACACCAGCTCCTACTTCTCAAATACATGTAAAAAGGGTACTTCTTTTTTAGAACTAGAACCCAGAAGAATGTTGGCTAATAAAAGTACTATGAGTTCTCCTTTCAGACGGTGGAGCTTTCCTAATAGCAGTTTTGCCACACAAAAGAAAGACCTAATTCCTAACCACCAGAGGAAATTTTAGTAGATCGCAAATGAGGTTCAGTTAACTGGTTATGCTACTGTGCGTTCAACAATTTAGATTGTGTTTCTTGGTAACTGGAAAAAAAAAAAAAAAGAGTTGCTCATGAAGGTTATAAATAAAATCCTGTTTTGCTTACTACCAGTCTTCCTAAAAACTAATAAATTTTTATAGCTGCAGAACTTTAGAACTAGCAATGATTTATGACCCTTTACAATCTGAGTAAAGCCCATTTCATTTGATATTCATAGCTTTTATTTTTACTGTTCTCCGGCTGAGCTCTAAAACAAGCACTACCTGGAACAGGAGTTTTGCTTTGTTTTGCCCCTTCAAACATCTCTTTGCCCTACTTCTGATAAGTGCAAAAAACTCTATTCTGCTAGTTTCATTTAAAAAACCATCAAACGCTAAACCTCTGTTTTTCTTCCCCAAGCTCGAGGCCTTTGCTCTTTCACACAGCCCATCCATCTTTGGAGACTGCCTAATTCCCTGACTTCATTTCCACTGCTACCCTGAAGGTATTAATAGACAACCACATCCCCCAAGTGCTCCCTTTTCCTAAGTTAGCTTCTGAATCTTAAAACTACCACCAGTGTAGAATTATCCACACTCTCTCCTAAATGTGGACAGAAGGTATTCTTAATTATTTGTAGTTCAATCTTAATGAGAAAACAGTATCAATGTTATTATACAATCATTTATTATGTGGTCACTATGTTGCTTGTTTAAGGGTACTTCAATGACAGTTCACTGCCAGCTATCTGAAACCACTCTGTACTTGCTTTTTTCCAGGTAGCAGTTTCCTGGTTTGCATTAAGGCCATTCACTCATCTCCCTTGGTAAATGACTTGAGATACGGCATTAATGAATATAATTTCAGTGCTGAAACTGCTGTGCTATTTTTTTCTTACTGCCCTGTAATGATGCCCAAACTTGTTAAACTTGTATAATTTTAAAATATGAAGTTAAATGTAACACATTCCTTCAAATTATACATTGAAAGGCATTTCATTAACAGCTGCCAACAGAAGGAAGGACATCTTAATATATCCTACTAAGACATATTTCTCCCTATAAGTAGCAACACACAAAATGAAGAAAACTATCCTGCTCTTAAAACCTTTCATAAAAGATAATTCTTCACTAACAACTGGAAGTGTGCTTCCCAACCCCCTCCAACCCCTCAGCAGCAGCCCAGTGAGCACACAGCTCAGAAGATAGCAGTGCTTCCAGGTTTCCAGGTCTGCATTCAATCACTAACAAAAAGGCAGAGGCTCTAGAGAACAAAGACCACAATTCCTAATTTAAGGACAACTAAATATACTAGAAGAAAAAGTATTGTGACTTCACTTTACCACTACCCTCTCAGCCCCAGGTCCAAATAAGGGAGGGTGAAAACCCTATAGTCTGCCAGTAACATATATGTAAGAGTATATGCTAACAGTACTGATAAAATGCCTTGTGAAAATCACCAGATTCTTCGAAACTAAGATGACATACATCTTGGGATAATGGCTCAGCAGTTACAAGCACTTTGTGCTCTTGTACAGAACCCCAGCATCTCCATGGCAGCTCACAACTTTAAGTAACTTCAGGTCCAGTGAACTCCTTCTTCTGACCTCTGTATGTACCAGGCATGCATATTGTACACAGACATACATGCAAGTAAAATATACATAAACATAAAATAGAAAATCTTTAAAAATAAATGAAGTTATGAAGGGACATCCATGTAATCCCACCATTCGAGAAGCTAAGGCCACTGCCATGTTTGAGGCCTGCCTAAGTTACACAGCAACATTCTGGTCACTGTCCGAAAACAAAACAAAAAAAGCAAACAACTCACAAAGCTGAGTGGGAAAGCATATTTCTGTAACTCCAACAGAGGAGTAAGAAGTGAAAAGTTCCAAACCACTGTAATACGGGGGGGGGGGGGGCCCTCAAAAATAATTAGTTAATTAATTCTAAAATGGCTCCATATCTGAAAATATATTTTTGTTTTTTTGCATTAAAGAGTTTTATTTCATTTAAAACAGTGATTCTCAGCCTTCCTAAGGCTTTGATCCTTTAGTACAATTTCTCACGCTGTAGTGACCCCCAACCATAAAGTTACTTAATTACTATTTCAAAACTGTAATTCTGCTACTGTTATGAATTGTAATGTAAATATCTGGTATGTAGGATATCTGATATGTGACCCACAGGTTGTGAGCCACTAATTTAAAAAATCCAACATATAAAGCCAAATTAACCCCAAATTTACAACTACATTCAGAGATCTCCTAAATTAAATGACTGTTCAAAGTCACCTATCATCACTCTTTTCCCAAAGTTGTTTCTGAGGAAAAGCTGACATTACTGTAATATACTTATCTCAATAAAGGCTGACAGGCTTTTCCCTTCTGGACAAAGATAAAAACACCACAGAACCAGTTCTAGTGCTTTTCCCACACTAGGTACATGTAGCTATAAATTAACTTATGGTGCTGTACTTTGCTCCTATATTTATTCCAAATACTAGTGCTGGTCAACACTTTCTGTGACAGCACTTCAAAACTTCCCTCATTAGGTGTACATTAAAGGAAGTGGGTTTTTCACACCAGGGACAAACTACCACAAAGCAAAGGAACAACTTTCCTAGTTAATCAGCAACAGCACAAACCACCTCCTGTTTTCAGTTATGGCTTCATTTATATAAAGGAATGCAGGTTACCTTTTCTACATACATATTAAAATTAAAAAACTAAAAATTATACAAATTAAAAAATAAGTTTGTTACTTTATAGCTTGGATTTCATTTGATGTGGAGATAGTATGTCTAATGAATCCTAGAAATCACTTCAACAAAGAAAAGTATTAGTGGAATTCAGAAGGTCCTTCCTTCCTTCCTTCCTTCCTTCCTTCCTTCCTTCCTTCCTTCCTTCCTTCCTTCCAACACTCCCTTGGAGGACAGACGCTCCCGGGAGGGAAGGAGGGAGGGAGGGAGGGAGGGAGGCAGGGAGGGAGGCAGGGAGGGAGGGAGGGAAGGAGGGAGGGAGGATCCAACTGCATTAAGCAACGTTCCTAGCAGAGTTGCTCATCAATGAATGGACTGCTTGTCAAGTGTCACTGCAAGCATTCAAGGTGGAAAGACAACCTTGGAGAGAGGGACTACTGTGTTTCTTAAGAGCTTAGACTGAGATTCTAGAAAATTCCCTCAGGGAATTCAGAAGAGAATTCCTAAAAGGAAAGGGAAGCATATATATTCTATATTTTTAGAATCCCTCTTGAGTTTTCTTTCTTTAAAGGTGCAATAGAAAATATAGTCTACAGCTTTTAAAATACATGTTTCCCTTCTATCACTATCTTGGGAAGGGTTCATTATGGTTTCTTTTTATTATAAAGAAAAGATGGAGATTACATTTATAATTTTGTAAATTTTCAGAAAAAATGTTTAAGATCTAGTAGTCAATGCCCTAGAATTTTTTTTATTTATTTATTTTTTTAAGGTTTTTCGAGACAGGGTTTCTCTTGTAGCCCTGGCTGTCCTGGAACTCACTCTGTAGACCAGGCTGGCCTCGAACTCAGAAATCCACCTGCCTCTGCCTCCCAAGTGCTGGGATTAAAGGCGTGCACCACCACCGCCCAGCTGAAACTTTATATTTTTAAGTAATATGCACATATATAAATACATTATTCATTAAAACAACTCACATTTGTTTTTCATTATACTCTAAAATATATTAGTAATCCTGATGTACTGAAAGAATACAAGAAAATACAGTATTCAAGCAGTCACTATTTCTACTAAGACTAGTTTCAAACTGTCATAGCCTAATAGTGAACCGTTAAATCAACTGAGGTGGTCCCTATAATTTTTTTACTTCACCAGATGTTAAATATACTGCAGTAGCTGTGAACTTTATTATACTAGTTATGTGAGTCCATGCGTTGTGGGGAGGAGGCACGCACGTGTGCCACAGTGTACATTAGGTGGAGGTCAAAGAACAGCTTGCAGGAGGTTGGTTCTGGGAATTGAACTTAGATTACCAGGCTAGGTAGCAAGCAATTTTACCCACTGAGCCATCTTATTGGCCTAATAAACTATTCTTCCATCTGAGTCACACACACACACACGTGGGCACACACACACACACACACACACACATATGCGTGCGCACGTTTTGAAGAAGAGTTCTGCTATGTAACCTAGTCTAGTCTTAAACTCTTTTCCTTCCTGTTTCAACCTCCTGGGTTCTGGGATTACAAACATACCAACCTGTCTGCCAAGAGTAATTTTTACAATCTTAAAAGTTATTTCAACATTTGTGAATCAAATACACTGTTGTACTTCACATTAACTCCTTCACAGAGTACATTTTAGATCATGAAAAATTCTAGTTTGTAACGCAGAAATTGCACTTATTACGTTATTTTCAGCTAATAAACAACAAAGATACAGCTGACAGCTCCTGAAACTCGATGACTAGTATATAGGAGGCTACATGAGATCTTTGGCTTTGGTTTGTTTGTTGGGTTGACTTTGATCTTTCGAACCCAGGCTGGTCTCCAATTTGTTATGTAGCCAAGGATGATGTTAAGACTCCTGATCTTCCAGCCTCCATTTCCCAGTTACTAAAGTTACAGGCATGTGCCAGCCACCACATGTAGTTTATGTACTACATGTTTACAATTCTAACAAAAATGGAAAAGAAGAAATGGACACAACAAGCATGAGAAGTAAGCCCATAAACTGTGGTTTAGTTTGCACAGGCATGATGTCTTAGTGGGTAAAGGTACTTGTGACAAGCCTGATGGCCCAAATTCAATCCTGGAAACCCACTTGGTGAAAGGAAAGAATCAATTTCTACAAGCTGTTTTCTGACCTCAAGGCATATATACTGAAGTGCATGGAGTGTCCATATAGGCACTTTATACAGATATACATGTGTGCATGCACATCAAATTTTTTTTATTTTATGTGTTGTTTCTAGTAACTTCCTCAGATTTAATTTGGGGTGTATTTTAGATATATAGTTAAAGTAAGTCATATACAGAAACAAATTTCCTCAAAGGATAACATTTAAAAAGTAATAATAGTTAAGTGATATTTCATTATCTCTTCATTAATCAGTGTTCAACAGAAAAGAATACAAATACCTACCTGGCAAGAATGTTCATTTCTCAATTGTTTTTAATTCACACTGGCAATTTCTGCACTGAGCTGCAATCTCTATAACTGTTACTGTCCTGTCTTCCTTAAAACAAGAACTGTAAGTACTGTTTGAAGTACACTTAGAGAAAGTCAAATTTCAAAACAGTACATGTCTTAACATTTATCACCATCCCTAAAGTAGGTTTCTAAGAGCTTATAGAAACAGAAACTTACAAAGACCCATTGGAGGCAGAACCTACACTGGGTCTAAAAACTAAGTCATTTTTAGAACTGCTTTGAAAACAGCTGAGATCCCATCAAACCCACCCATCTAAAAAATATGGCAGGGAAGGAAAGAAGAGTCAATAATATTAACCCACTCCTGCACTGGGCCTGGTCAGCATTCTACCAGGAAAGGTCTGAAGCTATTGACATGTATATTAAGTTTAATCATTTTTGAAATAAGAGGAAACACTTGAATGTGATTAAAACTGTTGATGTGGGCTGGAGAGATGGCTCAATGGTTAAGAACACTGACTGCTCCTCCAGAGGTCCTGAGTTCAATTCCCAGCATCCACATGGTGGCTCACAGCCATCTGTAATGGGACCCGATGCCCTCTTCTGGTGTGTCTGAAGATAGCTACAGTGTACTCATGTGCATAAAATAAATAAAGATTTTTTAAAAAGTCTTCAAAGGCCTTACAAGTGAGTTTTAAAATGCACTATCTAAGGCTAAAATCAAACTCTACAATGTCATCTGGACATTTATGTAAAGTATCAAAGTCAAGCCACTCACAGGAAGTGCTTTTGCACCACTTTTACAATTTTGATGTCTCAATTTATTTAAAAGTCCCTACAATATTTTTTAAAGATTTAATATTATTTTTAATTATGTGTCTACATGTGTATGTGCACACAAGTACAAGTAACCATGGAAACCAAAGGTTTTTGGATCCCTTAGAGCTGGAGTCAGAAGCAGCTAGGAGCTACCGTCATCCTCTGGAAGAACAGCCTGCGCTCTTAACCCTGAAAGCCACTCCTCTCCCCATCCTACTGTTCTCTCTAGCAGCCTCTGTCCCTCCAGACACTTCTCAGACAGAGAGCCATCCAGCCATTCCGCATCTGAGTACTCAGCTTCTTCCATGTCATAGTACAGCCCTTTGGCTTTCCCTTTCCCTTACAACATCATTCATTATGTTTGATCCTGTCCAGACTGTGCTCTTGTTGTAAACAGTGAGTTAGGAGAGAATGAGTTAAACAACAGAAATCATTTCACAAAATCCATTTTCTAAAGCTTCTCTGTATAATTTTATTATCAAACTATCAAACTTTTACTGAATACCTTCTGTATGGTATTCAACGGTCACTCGTTTTCCCAATTATTTCATTTTAACAGGTTACAGTACCCTATCTTCTTCCCAAAGCATAAAAAAAAAAATCTTTACACATCTTAGCACTCAGGAGGGTAAGGTATGAGGTTAATCTAAGTGCAAGGTAAGGAGCTGCTCAGCAAAAACCTGTCTCAAAAAATAGATATATAATATAAAAATAAAACAAAGGAGGAAACAAACATTTTCGTTCTAAAAGACATTTTAATTAAAAACATGCAAACTCACAGAGCACCTTTGTAAGTCACCTTTGCCATCAAATCACCACTTCAATCCCCGAATCTACATGGTAGAAGATAACTGTGAGGTTTGTCCTCAAATCACCACTTCAATCCCCGAATCTACATGGTAGAAGATACCGTGAGGTTTGTCCTCTGACTTGCAAAGGTATACCAAGAAATGAACACCTATTCACAAATGGCACAGAAACACATACACGCAGGTAAATAAGTGTGAGAAATTTTTGAATAACAAATAAGATCAAGAGGTAGAACACTTGCCTAACATCTGAGAAGCCCTAAAATTAATCTTAGCACAGAAAAAATATTTTTAATAAAATTAAAATTATAGTACAGTAGCATGTTACCTTAGAGCAATGATTCTCAACCTGCCTAATGCTGTGACCCCTTAATACAGTTCCTCATGTTGTGCTGACCCCTCAACCATAAGCTTATTTTTGTTGCTACTTCATAACTGTAATTTTGCTACTATTATGAATAATAATATAAATATTTGATATACAGGATATCCAATATGTGACTTCCCTGGGAAAAGGGTTGTTTGATCAGTTGCAACCCACAAACCACTGCCTTAGAGTCTACAAGAAAATGTTTTACAGCAAGACGATACTGAAAAAGCAAAAAATTTCTTGTATACAATGAAAACAAATCTTTTTTTTTTTTTTTTTTTTTTTTGGTTTTTCAAGACAGGGTTTCTCTGTGTAGCCCTGGCTGTCCTGGAACTCACTCTGTGGACCAGGCTGGCCTCGAACTCAGAAATCCGCCTGCCTCTGCCTCCCAAGTGCTGGGATTAAAGGCATGAGCCGCCACCACCACCTGGCTGAAAACAAATCTTAATTTGTGGCAAGTAAATTAGCTGTGAAACACATCTCTACTTAAAAGTTTTTTCTTTCAATTTTTGTTAATCTTTGGCAAAACTCAGATGTCAAGCTCTGTTTACGTGTGTGTGTGTATATATATATATATATACACACACACACACATACACACACACAAATCTGTCTTTCAACATGGACTCAGTAACTATAAAACAAGCCAAGAAATAGATTCTATTGTAGTCAAATGGCCTTTTTTATTAGACCCCTGAGAAATGTGTGCAAAGAGATTAAAGACAGTCTCCTTAGGAAACACTTTATTCAAAGGTAGGTTCCTTATTCTAGTCAAATAATATTTTAGTTATGTTTAAGTCTGTTGCTTGACATTTTGTCATACATGTGTGCCATGGTTATCACTTTTATCTTTCTGATACTCATTTTAGTTCACTCTAGGAAGACAGTCTAAAGCAAACTGCCAAACAAATGAAGCAAACAGCACTTGACAAAAAGATTCATGACTCACCTAGTGCAGATACTAGCACTGTTGCGAGCATAAAGTTCCCAGCTATCTAGAATCACCTGAGCAAAGCTGCCTCTCCAAACACAGCTGTTGACAATAAAAGCTCCTTAGACTTCTCTCACTTGCCCCACAGTGTTGTCCAGTTTGGTAAGTTTTAGGATGAACTTATTACATTTTTACATTCCATCCCACATTCAGCTACATCTGTAAAACTCTTGAATATTTTCCAGGTACTACATTCTACTTCTCTTACAACAGTATTCTATAAAAAGGCAGCACCTGACCCTTATGAAAATGTACTCCTTTGTGGGCATGGTCAGGAGAAAAGAATGCCATGAAATCTCCCAATCAAACAGAATATGAACTTCCTCACCAGAATTTCAATTGCAGCAACATGGTTGGCACAAACCATGGTCTCTGTAAGGGACCTTCAAATGACCTATTTACTTGTATTCATGATGACAGAAGCTTTAGTAAGTGTTTAATACATATAAGAAGAAAAGCAATCATGCTAGGTCTTACGGATAATAATTATGGCTAAAACTGAGACTTGTAATATTATCACAATGAAATCCAACTAGACTCATTTCCTCATTTAATCCTTAAATCATCCCTATGAGACTAACACTGTAATCCCCATTTCACAGGCCAAACTAAGGCTTGCCTTACTCAAGGTCACTTAGCTGTAGAGAATTAGAATTCAAACCCAGTTCTCGGAAAGATAAAGCTCAATGGTAGCATGCTTGCCTAGTATGTACAAAGGTTTGAGCCCTAATACCCCTACACACACACACACACACCTCTCTCTCTGCGCATACACACACACACCCCTCTCTCTCTATACACACACACACACACCTCTCTCTGCACACACACATATACATAAATATATACAAAAAAACAGAACACCAGCTCTATCTGTGTCCAAAGCCTGAGGTCTGTATCACATTACACTGCTTGGTTTAATGTTCAATTTTAACCTAAAACCTTTGAATATCTTAAAAATTTTGACTTGGTGGTGGGTGATATATACAAAAACAACTAAGGGTTTTAGAGTTTTATAAGAAACTGTGATTAGTCTGAATATTTATATGGGAAATAAAATGTACTTGAATCCCTATTAGGTAATGGGTCTGATTCCTTTTGGAGTTAAAAAGAGATGCTGCTGGCCATCTATATCAAATTCTTCACTTAAGGAATAACGAAAAGAGAAGCCTTTTCAAAAACTTCTTCATGCCTAAAACTGCCACATTTTCAATCCAGAAACAGCGACTCTACAACTTATTTTCCAAAGCATTATTTTTATAATCAGTATGTCTAACATTTATATATTATGTGGAACATATTTCTTTCTAAATCGCTGTAGAAAAAAGTAAAAACACTTGAGGACACAAAATCTGACTATTACAGGACCAGAATCAACAGAAAACTTAAATATTATAACTGAGACAGTTGCAGAAGGCTTTAAAATGGCATCCTTAACCGTATAAACTCAGAAGCAACCATTTCTGTCTTGAATTAAAGTTACATTCGTTTAGCTCAACTATGGGTCCACAGTCACTTTACTAGCCCTGTCACGTGACGAAATCCAAGCTCATCTCAGGGAAGGCTGTACTATGCTGTATTTAGAACACGTTATCAACAAGAGCAGATGAGTCTGTAGGCCTATCCAAAAACCTTGCCTTAGTTGCTAAGAAACTACAATTTACCATATTATAAATTATCAAAAACAACTTATGCCAGCAGAAATGAAGTATCTAAGATCAAGAATCTCTCACCTATAGTGCAAAATAAAACTATGCTATCTTCACAAATAACTGAAATCAGGATTAAATTCACATTGTTATTACATCTATGATAAATGATTAACAGACAGATACATACATGCATACATACATTCATACATACATACATACCAAGCATAGAGTCAGCAAGCTAACTTCACCCTTTACCTTCCATAGTTTCATACTTAAAGGAAAAGGGGATGAAAGTGTCCAGATCCTTAGGATATTCAATATAAGAAACAAATGCTTCCTTTCTGACTCATGCAGTAATAAAGCCATAGGGCATAAAATTCCCTTGTAGAATTTGATAAAGTGACTTTTTATCCAATACCAAATGTGATCCATTTTCACTGTATCCTCTAGCATTTTAAGCTCGGTTTGTCCTCAAAATACTAAACTCCACTGGCTCTGACTGACTTTGTTTTAATGAAAGCCATTTCAATTCCAGACACGTACAATTTTAATTGTTTTAGCATAACAACAAAGAAGTTCGGAGATTAAAACTAATGTATGGCTCCCTATCCCTAACCAACTTCTCATTAATTTTTTTCACGTTGAAAAAAAGAAATCTTTAAACCTCCTAATAAGTTGTTTCCACAATAGCTGAATTAGGTTCATTTTAGGTTTGTATCTGACTGATTGGTTCAACAACGGACTACGACAATGCCGTCCAGCAGAACCTGTCATGTTTAGCTTCCCCCCCTCATCCTATCTTTCACCATCTTCTCTAAAAAGCTTCAGTTCAAAACCCAATCCTCTCACTTCCACTGCACCTTAAACACATCCCAGAGGCCACATTCATATTCCTCAGAAATAACATCTCTGCAGTCTTGAAACTTTTAGTCCTAAAAGCCCACTTCCCCCATCTCCTGCCACCCTCTCTGACTGCCCTCAATCCCACCACTGCAGATGTGGCGGTGTCCCAGCCCTCCCCAAAGGCCGAACTAACACCATACAGCATTTGTCACAACTGGTCCCCTCCCTAATGTATCCGCCGCGCTACAAAGCAACATTACACCCCCGACTTCCTGCATTTTACTCTCTTCCCTTATTTTTCGTCTTCCCCCCGCTCCCACCACTATACCCAGGCACCCTTTACTTCCCTGATCTCTCCTCTACCACCGTTTTAAAGCGTTCCCCGCATCCTCTGCTCATTTTCCTCTCCTTATTTAGAAACTCCCTTTTGCTTTCCCAACCGCTACCCTAGAATGCCCAGCACACTCCACCCTCTTTGGCAAAACCCAGCCCTCTTCCCCCAGCTCGTTTGGAGACACTGCTGCCTCTCTCTTCCAGGTCCCCCTACTGCAGTCAACCCACTCCATCATCTTTCCGCCCACCTTCCCTCTACCCCCAAATCTCTCACCAACCCCTCTCCTTAAGAGACTCAAGCAGTCGGCTGTCCCCAGGTATCCTACGTGATCCTTTCGATCCCAGCTCCCCCCCCTCCTCCCATTTTGCAGAATGTCACCCGGGATCCAGGGCCCCAGTAGAATCCCGGGTGTCAGCGCCCGCGGAGCCCGGTTCTCTCGCCGACACCACCCCACCGCCAGCTCGGACTCGAACGCCTGTCTCCCGCCGCTTTCGACAGAGCCGCCCCCGCTACTCCAGTTCCCGATGCGCGAAGAGCCCCACGCCGCGGACCTGTCTACGAGAACCCCGGGCTCGCACCAAAGCGACGCCTCCACCTCTCAACCAGGCACCTCCTCGCCTCAGCCCGGCCGCCCGCTGCCGGCTCCGGCATCCCCCTCAGGCCTGGGCCCGGCCCCTCTGGTTGCCGGAGCCGGGCGCCCCCGCCCGACCCGCCCCCGGCCCCTCGGCTTACCGTTCTGAGCAGCGCCTGGCCCTGGGAGGAGCGAGCCAGAGACCAGCAAGAGCGAGAGAGCCAGGGCGCCGGGGAGCGACGAGCCCGACATCCTCCCTAGCCGGAGAGCGCGCAGCGAATGGGCCGGGGCCGGGGCCGGGGCCGGGGAAGGGAGGGGAGGGAGGGAGGGGGCGGGCGAGCGCGCGAGGGAGTGAACGAGGGAGGCAGCCGCGGCCGAGCTCCGTCCTTCCCCGTCCTCCTCCTACCGCCGCAGCGTCCAAGCCTCGCGAGACCTCCGCTGGCGGCCGTGGGCGGCCCAGGAGCGCCGGCGGCAAGGCTCGCGAGAAGAGGCCCTCGCCCGTAGTCCCCGCCCCTGCGGAGGCTGATTGGCCTAGCGCAAGGGAGGTCACGTGCGACAGGCGCTTCTGGCCACGTGATGGGGCGGGGCGTGGACTCCGCCCGCTCCCTCTCCCACGGGGGAGGACGGCAGAGTACAGTTTTCCTTTCCGTGGCGTCCTAGCGCCCATAAATTAGAGGAAGCATTGAGAAAACAATGTCTCTCCGCCACCCATCCTGCCTTTCGTGCGGTACGGCTCTGAAGCTTCAGAAATGGATACACTTTGACCCTGCTTTTTAAGCTTCCTATTATTGCCTCTTATCAAAAACCTGCTCTTCTTCTGGACTTCGACCAGAGACCGCTAGAGGTATCTGGCCACAACCTCCCCGCCTCGTGGTTTTTTTCCCTCCCAGGCAGTGTTACGATCGCTGTGCTATCCCGCACGGACATCTGTTCCCTCAGCCTTCAAGTGTCCTCCTTTTCCTCTCTACCTGTGCCCTCCCCACCCCCGCCCCTCTTTGGCCTTATTTTAGCTTCGCAAGCTCTGAGGGCCTGAAGAACTAGCCTATGCAGGCCCGTAGATGCAGTTCTACAAGAAAGTCACAACATGCCCAGTAATAGACAACATCTCCTGTAGAGAGAACCCATGAAAAAATACTTTCCATTCAGTTCACGGTTCACCCTAGTGTATCAGAGGTTAAGGAAGAGTCAAGTGACCCATAGGAAAGGGGCCATCAAAAAAGGAGCTTAGCCATGCTGCATGGAAATTTGAGAAACGCCTTTTTTTGCGGGGAGGGAATACTGGAGTAGGTGCAATAGTCCATACAAATGCTTGGTACACAATCATGAAGACCTGAATTTCCCAGCATAAAAAGAAAAACATGGCCACCAGGGCCACTGCTGTAATCCCGGACTGGAGTTTGCTCACTAGTCTGCCTAGCCAATCCACGAGCTCTAGATTCAGTGAGAGACCCTGCCTCAAAAACTGGAGTATTACACACACACACACATACACACAGTGAAGAATAGTTAAGGGAGATACCCAGAATCTGGGTATTTTCTGGCCTCCAAGTGCGTGCAGCCTCTTCCTCACACACAAACACAGGTTTGGGAAAGTTGGTTTATGTGTTTGTTTTTCCTATTACCACCCTTAGCACTTGTGGTTAGCAAAGGAGTGTTTTCTGAGACTGAGCTGACCTCTGAGTCACAACAGACATCGGGTGTCACAGACATCTCTGTGGCTCGAAAGTGAGAAACAGTAAACTGGCCCACCGACCTGACTATATTCAAAGGGTTTAGAGAATTTGGAGAAAGGACATCCTCACAGACTCCAGTTTTCCCAGGAACTAGACAATTATCCACTATAGATTGTGCTTTCCAGCAAGGGCTGGGGCTATATCCCTGTGATATGTTCACAAAAGAAAAGTTGTTCAGAACCTCAAATCTGCTTGTGTGATGAAGAGACTGGAAGATATTTTTGTCTGGACAAAGGCTGTTCCACTGACATCCTGTAAGGACAGCTACCGAGCTGCCTCTAGTGCAGCCAAGAGTCTCAGCTGATACAAGCTTTTGTTGGATGCAACCATTCTGCCTCCTAGAAACCTTAACAAACCTACTTATTTATACTTGCAATGAGGAATCCTTATAAAAGTATATCATTCATAGAAGGGGAAACTGAGATGACAGGTTTTGCTCAGGGTCTCCAAGCATGCCTGTCGATGGCAGACAGTCTGGTTCACTTGCTTCTGGGCTTATTTTAGAAACACATCTCCTTGCCCTCTTGAAGCTGAGAGTGACACGTGGCTGACTCAGCCAATGAAATTTGAAAAGTAGCATGCATCATTTTCCAAATGAAGCGTTCATTCATTTCCAGGGTTTCAGACTCTTTTTTTTTTTGCCTTGGTAATAGTGAGTAATGGCTCTGATAATGAAAACACATGTCAGCAGGAAAGAGATGACCACCCAGATCCATCCTGTCTACCCACATGGAGCGGATACCGTCTCTGAGTGCCACTACTGAGATTCAAGGACCTTTGCTCCTTTCCACGTTCAGAACTTTTAATTTTATGCATGTGAATGTTTTCCTTGCACGTAGGTTCATGCTCTGTGTGTGTTGCAATGCCTGTAAAGTCTACAAGGGGATGTCGAGCCCTGGAAATGGAGTTATAAATAGTTGTGAACATCCCTGTGGGTGCCGAGACCTGACCCTGGATCCTCTGCAGGAGCAGTAAGTGTTCTCAACAACTGAGCCGCCTCCGTGGTTGTGTTTATAGCACAATCCGAACTCTTCTGGATAAGAAACGATAAAATGCAAATCCACCCCCCTCCACATCACTAGTATCTATCTATGCATCCGGCGACCTAATAATTTCTCTTGACAATATCTGTCAAACAGGGACAATGGTCATTGCAGCCTTGAAAGAGTGTGAGAAGAAAAAGTGGATCTGTTTATGTGCAATATTTTGAGCGATTTCCGGTGTGTCACAAGCACTTCAGTGTTGGTCATGACACCACCAGCTCAGACTCCAGCCTACATCTCCCCTGCCCAAAGGTATAATGTCATGATAACAAAAAGTGACTCAAGCCGGGCGGTGGTGGCGCACGCCTTTAATCCCAGCACTTGGGAGGCAGAGGCAGGCAGATTTCTGAGTTTGAGGCCAGCCTGGTCTACAGAGTGAGTTCCAGGACAGCCAGGGCTATACAGAGAAACCCTGTCTCGAAAAACAAACAAACAAACAAACAAACAAAAGTGACTCAGGAGAAATCTTTTACCTATGGGTGTTAGCATTCACCTCTCAAAGCACTCAGTTATGAAGAACCCTTTTTACCTAGGGAAAACACCAGCAGGCCCCACATAACAGTAACAGTACTATTGGTTTCTGTCTGCTGTTAAAACACACAACTAAAATCTCCTATGGATGTGCAAACTTCTTTAAAAGAATTTCGAAATGGGGGGGGGGGTATTATTGTTTACGGCTTACCAGACATAATAGCTCACACCAATACTTGGGAGGCTGAGGCAGGAGGATCACGACAAGTTCCAGGTCCGGCTAGGATACGTAGTGAGATCCAGATCGCCAGCCTACGCTACAGAGAGCAAAGTCCTGTCTTAAAACAAAACCGATTATTATTTACACACACTAAGAAAACTACAAATGCAGATGTGCCGAGGGATTAAGTTCCTTGTAATGCATCAGAAGAGCCCTAGGGGTCCTCAGAGCTCAGGCCGGAACACTTTCCTGGCCTCCAGGGAATCTCTTGGAGGTCCTTTTTCTAGTGTTGGTAGCGCCCCCTGGTGGTAAGACCTGTAATTCCCAAATAGAAAGGCTTCCCTTGGTTTGGTTTGATATGGTTCACTTGGCCATTGGAAGATTGGTCAAAAAACGATAGAGTTGTAGGGTTCCTAGAGATGACCTTGACTATGAAAGTCTCTCCTACAAACTTAACACCTGCTCTTTCATTTCCTTGTGCTAGTAACCCATTTGCTGTAATTCCTCAACCTCGTTAAGACCACTGACCCACCAATCCTACCAAGTTTTCTTTGTTCCCTTCTACTTTTCCCTCTTGGTCAAGTTTGGAGCCCGTGGTTCATCACTGTGACTACCCATATCTCCCCTTCAATCTCCAGTAGTGTCCTAAGACAACCACGACCTGCCTGAGATCTAAACCCTGAAATGAGGTTTCGTGCCTGCTACTTTCTTTCTTTCTTTTTTAAGATAAAGGTTCTTAAGCCGGGCGGTGGTGGCACACGCCTTTAATCCCAGCACTTGGGAGGCAGAGGCAGGCGGATTTCTGAGTTCGAGGCCAGCCTGGTCCACAGAGTGAGTTCCAGGACAGCC
Source organism: Grammomys surdaster (assembly GCF_004785775.1). Taxonomy (NCBI): domain Eukaryota; kingdom Metazoa; phylum Chordata; class Mammalia; order Rodentia; family Muridae; genus Grammomys; species Grammomys surdaster. The sequence continues at coordinate 2,983,779 of NW_021604686.1, read as the reverse complement.
AGGGCTATACAGAGAAACCCTGTCTCGAAAAACCAAAAAAAAAAAAAAAAAGATAAAGGTTCTTTTATAAATATAACTTTTATTTATTTTTATTTCATGTGCATTGGTATTTTGCCTACATGGGTGTCTGTGTGAGGGTATTGGATTCCCTAGAATTGGAGTTATAAACAAGTGTGAACTGCCACATGGGTGGTGGGAATTGAGCCCCAAGTCTCCTGGAAGAGCAGCCAGTGATCTTAACTACTGAGCCATCTCTCCAGCTCCTCTCTCTCTCTCTCTCTCTCTCTCTCTCTCTCTCTCTCTCTCTCTC